>NW_027129036.1:52500-91678 GCF_037325665.1 Littorina saxatilis
GGTTAGCTTTGAGGGTCATTTTACAAGTAGGAAATATGAAGGCCAACGAAATACCGAGACCATAAGGTATGCGAAGTGATGACGTCGAATACGTGACGTAAGTTGATGCATGAATTCTTCCGGACTACGTCAGTCAATTCCAAAGATCGCTTTTGTGATGAAAATAATTTGTTTTAGAGTTTGCTGTCCAGAAACCCGTCAAAAAAGAAGGAAAAATGTGTGTGAAAGAAAACAAAACAGGAGCAGAGTGATACGATAGGAATACAGAGACATATTTCTTGGGACTTGACCCTTGCAGGTAGGTGTACTGAAAGTAGTGTGTGAACAGAACAGAACCAATTCTGTCTGTCTGAAAGCAGGAAAGAGATCGTCGTCAGATTGAATTACAATAACATTAACATGCTTCCATTTGAAACTTCTTGGTCTTCATCGTGGATTGACGCCCTCCCAAAGTCTAATTGAAGCCCTCCGTCGTTTTGCTCCGTCGGGCTTCAATTAGCTTTGGTCGTGCGTCAATCCCCGATGAAGACCTCAAAGTTTCAAATGGAAGCAAACAAACAAACAAACAAACAAACTTGCAAGATATAGCCACTAAAGATGGAATTCAGACACAAAACAACGATAGTTGCATGTCTTGCCAAGAAGGTTTGTGTGTGTTACATGTGGTAGTAGGTGCTTGCATTGTCATAACCAACCGGCCTAAACGGGGTAGCCTCACTCATGTGTTTCTAAAAACAGCACCCACGAGACTGGTGACAATCCAAGCATGTTAGACTTTGTTTGCAAAACAATTCACGGAAACTTGATTTGAGCATTGATGACTTATGAGCACTAATCTGGTTTCTAACACCCCTCTCGGTTGAATCTGACTGAAAGGCAGTCAGCAGCCTTTTTCTGCAAGATCCCTCTTGCAAGATAACGTCGCGTGACGCCAAATTGCACACAAACAAGTGTCGGACATTTTAAATTCCTGACTTCTCTACCATGAAAAAAAAGTGTACCAATATTAATATGCTTATACATGTCAGGGTCTCTTGTTTATTTGGGCCAAAAATTAAACGTAAAACTGATTATACATTTATTCGGGGGCAAAAACTAAAATGAAAATTAATATTATGTGGGAGGCGACCTATTAACACCTATTTGGCGTCGAGCAGCATATTGAATTTGTCTCAAGAACAAATCTTGCGACTGTCAAACCATAGGCTGGATAGGTACGCATGTACCCTTAGTTTATACTAGTCTTTGCAGTAAGAATACCTTAAAATAAAAACAACTGCTTACCTCGCGTCTGCAGCACATTGGTATTTCAGAGGCGATTCATTTCTGTTAAACATAAACATTCAATCTTACATTTGTTGTCAAAGATAGAAGGTAGAAAAGCTGATCCACAAAAAATAGCACTGACGGAATTCGTCCGTGAAAGTATGAGTCACCAAGATACAATGGCGATTCAATGGCGAAGTCTTCCCATTTCAATTGAAACGTCGGTAAATCATTCGTTGTCAATAAAGCAGCCCAACTGTGAAATATTAATGTTTCAAAGTGCTCATGGTAATTTCGCACTCTTGTCAAAACTTAAGTTTATTCTCTCAAGCCAGAGATGAGAGTCAGAACTAAGGAGTCCCTGACAGAAACACTGGAGTCCACTCAAATAACACTTTGATATGGTGGCGCCTAGGTAACTGACATGCCTCGTGTTCTAGTCATGCTTCCCACCACCTTGAGCTTGTAGTTTCGTCTTTGGTTTCCTGTCTATACCTTTTAAAGGCCCACTCCGCCTCATAGGAGGTTTACAGAACAAAAACAGCAATATTAACCTGAAGGAACACACTCTAATATTCAATGTTTCCGTTCATTCTGACAAGATGCATCTTTAGTTTTAGAACTCTTTATGGCATGTCGCATATCAGCACAACGTATACATGTCTCAATTGTCTTATGATTGCTTTTGTATTTTACAACATATATAAACACAAAGTTCTAAAAGTTTGAAGGATACGCATTCCTGAATACTTATGCGTGCGTGCGTTTGTGAGTGTGTGCGTGTGAGTGTGAGTGTGAGTGTGAGTGTGTGTGTGTGTGTGTGTGTGTGTGTGTGTGTGTGTGTGTGTGTTACCCGCTAAAAAAGGCACCAAAACCCGCCTTCTGAGAAGGATGATACTAACATCTTTAGGTATGCCAACTCATCATTTTAGACACAACAGGTAAAAAAAAAATGTATCTAGAATATAAATTTGATGTTCTTTTTACTGATAGTCAAAACTTCAATAGTTACAGCTTTTCTGATTTTTTCTTCTATTTTGACGAGGGGAAACTTCCTTGTGTGAATTTGATTTTCGGGGTATCTGTGTTGTCTTTTCCACTGCATAGACAATTCGTTAAGTTTAACCAATCTGTGTGCTTAATATGGTAGGGAAACGATTGGCCTTCCTTGTCATACAACCCTGTTTAACCTTTGCCGTGCTTCCTGGGTTCACCTGTACCCAGAGACACACTAAAATCATTGTAACTCTGGAACCATTAAAGGTATCGTTTTGAAATTTTAAGTATCTCTCACACACCTAATTTGCTCTCTGTCTGCAAATTTTTAGTGTGTACATGACAAAACATCAGAATTAATTGATTATGATAATTTACATAAACACTACCGATGGCGCGGGTTCACACATACCCATACTTTTAAAGAGTAGTAGTGATTGTAACTATCCCTCTGCCGACGGCGCGGGTTCTGCTACACCCATAATTACCAAAGCGGCGGAACAGTGTCTGTCTGCCTGTTTGTCTCCAAGAGACTGTCTGTCTCTCTGTTTGTCTGTCCGTATCTCTCTGTCTGTTGTCAGTTGCTCTGTCTGTCTGTCTGTCTGTCTGTCTATCCGTCTATCTGACTGTCTGTCTATCTGACTGTCTGTCTCTGTCTCTCTCTCTGTCTGTCTCTCTCTCTGTCTGTCTCTCTCTCTGTCTCTCTCTCTGTCTCTCTCTCTTAGTCTCTCTCTCTGTCTCTCTCTCTTAGTCTCTCTCTCTGTCTCTCTTTCTTAGTCTCTCTCTCTCTCTTTCTTAGTCTCTCTCTCTCTTTCTTAGTCTCTCTCTCTCTTAGTCTCTCTCTCTCTCTTTCTTAGTCTCTCGCTCTCTCTCTTTCTTAGTCTCTCTCTCTTTCTTAGTCTCTCTTTCTCTCTTTCTTAGTCTCTCTCTCTCTCTCTCTCTTAGTCTCCCTCTCTCTCTTTCTTAGCCTCTCTCTCTCTCTTAGTCTCTCTCTCTTTCTTAGTCTCTTTCTCTCTCTCTTTCTTAGTCTCTCTCTCTCTCTCTTTCTTAGTCTCTCTCTCTCTTTTTTAGTCTCTCTCTCTCTCTCTTTCTTAGTCTCTCTCTCTCTTTCTTAGTCTCTCTCTCTCTTTCTTAGTCTCTCTCCCTCTCTCTAGCTCTTTCTTAGTCTCTCTCTCTCTCTTTCTTAGTCTCTCTCTCTCTCTTTCTTAGTCTCTCTCTCTCTCTTTCTTTCTTAGTCTCTCTCTCTCTCTTTCTTAGTCTCTCTCTCTCTTTCTTAGGCTCTCTCTCTCTCTTTCTTAGTCTCTCTCTCTTTCTTAGTCTCTCTCTCTTTCTTAGTCTCTCTCTCTCTCTTTCTTAGTCTCTCTTTCTCTCTCTCTCTTTCTTAGTCTCTCTCTCTCTCTTTCTTAGTCTCTCTCTCTTTCTTAGTCTCTCTCTCTCTTTCTTAGTCTCTCTCTCTCTCTTTCTTAGTCTCTCTCTCTCTCTCTCTTTCTTAGTCTCTCTCTCTCTTTCTTAGTCTCTCTCTCTCTCTCTTAGTCTCTCTCTCTCTTTCTTAGTCTCTCTCTCTCTCTCTCTCTCTTAGTCTCTCTCTCTTTCATAGTCTCTCTTTCTCTCTCTTAGTCTCTCTCTCTCTCTCTTTCTTAGTCTCTCTCTCTTTTTTTAGTCTCTCTCTCTCTCTTTCTTAGTCTCTCTCTCTCTCTCTTTCTTAGTCTCTCTCTCTCTCTCTCTTAGTCTCTCTCTCTCTTTCTTAGTCTCTCTCTCTCTCTCTCTTAGTCTCTCTCTCTTTCTTAGTCTCTCTTTCTCTCTCTTAGTCTCTCTCTCTCTCTTTCTTAGTCTCTCTCTCTCTTTTTTAGTCTCTCTCTCTCTTTCTTAGTCTCTCTCTCTCTCTTTCTTAGTCTCTCTTTCTCTCTCTTTCTTAGTCTCTCTCTCTCTCTCTTTCTTAGTCTCTTTCTCTCTCTCTTTCTTTCTTAATCTCTCTCTTTCTTAGTCTCTCTCTCTCTCTTTCTTAGTCTCTCTCTCTCTCTTTCTTAGTCTCTCTCTCTTTCTTAGTCTCTCTCTCTTTCTTAGTCTCTCTCTCCCTCTCTCTTTCTTAGTCTCTCTCTCTCTCTTTATTAGTCTCTCTCTCTTTCTTAGTCTCTCTCTCTCTTTCTTAGTCTCTCTCTCTCTCTTTCTTAGTCTCTCTCTCTCTCTCTTTCTTAGTCTCTCTCTCTCTCTTTCTTAGTCTCTCTCTCTCTCTCTTAGTCTCTCTCTCTCTTTCTTAGTCTCTCTCTCTCTCTTAGTCTCTCTCTCTTTCTTAGTCTCTCTTTCTCTCTCTTAGTCTCTCTCTCTCTCTTTCTTAGTCTCTCTCTCTCTTTTTTAGTCTCTCTCTCTCTTTCTTAGTCTCTCTCTCTCTCTTTCTTAGTCTCTCTCTCTCTCTCTCTTAGTCTCTCTCTCTCTTTCTTAGTCTCTCTCTCTCTCTCTCTCTCTCTCTCTTAGTCTCTCTCTCTTTCTTAGTCTCTCTTTCTCTCTCTTAGTCTCTCTCTCTCTCTCTTTCTTAGTCTCTCTCTCTCTTTTTTAGTCTCTCTCTCTCTCTTTCTTAGTCTCTCTCTCTCTCTTTCTTAGTCTCTCTCTCTCTCTTTCTTAGTCTCTCTCTCTCTCTCTTTCTTAGTCTCTCTCTCTCTCTTTCTTAGTCTCTCTCTCTCTCTTTCTTAGTCTCTCTCTCTCTCTTTCTTTGTCTCTCTCTCTCTCTTTCTTAGTCTCTCTCTCTTTCTTAGTCTCCCTCTCTCTCTTTCTTAGTCTCTCTCTCTCTTTCTTAGTCTCTCTCTCTCTCTTTCTTAGTCTCTCTCTCTCTCTTTCTTAGTCTCTCTCTCTCTTTCTTAGTCTCTCTCTCTTTCTTTCTTAGTCTCTCTCTCTTTATTTGTCTCTCTCTCTCTCTCTTTATTTGTCTCTCTCTCTCTCTATCTTTCTTAGTCTCTCTCTCTCTCTCTTTCTTAGTATCTCTCTCTCTCTTTCTTAGTCTATCTCTCTTCTCTTTCTTAGTCTCTCTCTCTTTCTTAGTCTCTCTCTCTCTTTCTTAGTCTCTCTCTCTTTCTTAGTCTCTCTCTCTCTCTCTTTCTTAGTCTCTCTCTCTTTCTTAGTCTCTCTCTCCCTCTCTCTCTCTCAGTCTCCCTCTCTCTCTTTCTTAGTCTCTCTCTCTCTCTTTCTTAGTCTCTCATTCTTTTTCTTAGACTCTCTCTCTCTCTTTCTTAGTCTCTCTCTCTCTTTCTTAGTCTCTCTCTCTCTTTCTTAGTCTCTCTCTCTCTCTTTCTTAGTCTCTCTCTCTCTCTCTCTCTCTCTTTCTTAGTCTCTCAGTCTCTCCCTCCCCCTCTCCCTCCCCCTCTCCCTCCCCCTCTCCCTCCCCCTCTCCCTCCCCTGCAAGAGGTCGGTGAAGGGAGAAACTCGATGCAACCACTGAAGTAGCGCTGTGGGTTTCCCTGAACCCACCCCGTCGTTAGAGAAATAAACGGTAAAAACCCTCTTTCAAATGTATGGGTTCAGACAAACCCGCATCGTCGTTAGAGGAATAAACGGTAAAAACCCTCTTTCAAATGTATGGGTTCAGACAAACCCGCATCGTCGGGAGTGTGTAGTCAAAAGCGGCATCCGGCAAAGGTTAAATATGTTCGGCCTCATCACACAGATCTACACATAAACGGTTCCGCCTAGTTTTTCTGTGACGGATAGTCTAGAATGCAGCACATAATCATAACTACTAGACTAAGTATGAAGCTAGGTCAAGTGTTATCAATAACTTATTTGTATAAGTATATACCAATTGTGCAGTTTAACGTGACTATTGAAACTGGTTCACTCTGGAAAGTAGAACTGATCATGTTATGCGCAGGCTTAGACCAACACTACATGTTTGTGTGTGACTAGTCTACAGTTATGCAGACGTCTCAGAATCAGCTTCATTTTTAAGCATATGGAGACTTTAGTGTGATGTATGTTGACTTTTAAAATGTGCAACATACATCACACTAAAGTCTCCATATGCTTAAAAATGAAGCTGATTTTTTTGGGGGGAATAAAGTTGAAACAAGTGTTAAAGCACCTCAACACCACGAGTCATAAAACCAATGCTCTAACTGAGGAGAAGACAGAAATCCCTAAAATGGTAGGCCGGTTTAGAAAGTGCAATCTGAAGCAGAATCTTAACACATTGTTAGCAGTTTTCATTGAAACAATCAATGGGAAATCATTGTATTCACGGAACTGCGGAAAGCGAGGTTGAATACACTTGCATGAGCACTCATTAGACACTTAATACAGCCTATCCTCTTTTCTAAGAATCGACAAATTACGACCCAAATGCGGAAGCAGCCATAACCCGGCGTAAATGTCCAATCTAGCTAAGTCCCGTATATCGTTACTTGAATCCCGATCTTTTTATTAATATTACTAATCCGCCTTCCCACTGCTAATTGTGTTATAGACTCGCTTCTGAGGCACAATATCACAAATGTATATATGACAAAACACGAAACAAAAACACTTACAGGCAGCGACTGGCGCTGGGTCCCTTCGGATTATCGTCCCGTGTGTTGTTGTCAACACAAGTCTGGGAAACTAGCACGAAGACGGTATCCAAAAAGAACGACCTCAGCGCTATAGATTGTATATAACAAACACGTTTTGTATGGCCTGGTATTGGATTTCGCTGTGAATAGGCTAATCTACCGCGGGTTAGGGGGAGTCCCATATTGGTTGGGACGAGAAAGAATTTACCCGATGCTCCCCAGCATGTCGTAAGAGGCGACTAACGGATTCTGTTTCTCCTTTTACCCGTGTTAAGTGATTCTTGTATAGAATATAGTCAATCAATGTTTGTAAATATTTTAGTCAAGCAGTATGTAAGAAATGTTAAGTCCTTTGAACTGGAAACTTGCATTCTCCCAGTAAGGTCATATATTGTACTACGTTGCAAGCCTCTGGAGCAAGTTTTTGATTAGTGCTTTTGTGAACAAGAAACAATTAACAAGTGGCTCTATCCCATATCCCCCCTTTCCCCATCGCGATATAACCTTGAACGGTTGAAAACTACGTTAAACACCAAATAAAGAAAGAAAGTTAGTTGTATGCAAGTTCTTGCGTTTGTTTACTGATCTACTTGAAATGACAGTATCAAGTGTTGGTTTCGATTCATTCCGGACACGAAGACTAAATCGAGTGCAGTCATTGTGTCAACTAGGTCAAATGGCGTCTGCGCATAAGGCAAGCCTTCTATTTATAAACTCTCTGACTAGATCGAGCAATTCCCAGTGGTGAAGACGTCGGCCTTGCGTGTGGTAGGTTCAGGCTAGACACGTAAAACTACGCTCGTGCGAACCACGAGATTACGTGGGAATTGCATCGTTGCGCGCGCGTGTGAGTGAGTGTGTGTCAACTTTTGAAAGAACTGCGCCCAGTAGTTTCCCAGCAATAAGCTGTTAAGTCGAGACAGACAGACAGACAGACACACACACACACACACACACACACACACACACACACACACACACACACACACACACAGAATTAAAGTCTGCTGGACCCTCCTACTGCGTACTCGGGGATAATCATTATTCTAGCTGCTAGAGTTTTTATTTTTAATAAAGAGGTAGGGGTTGCGGTGCGGTGCGTGCCTTGTGGGGGGGGGGGGGGTCAATCAAATTTGTATTTGAAACCTGTATTAAGCTGCAAAATGAATTCAGCATCACAATCTAACTAGGAGCTGTCAAAAAAAAACATTGCAGTCACGATGTTGAGTTTACGACCTGTTCAAGTAAACGAATGGTCGTATTACATATACAAGCCATGATAGGTCTGAGGCGCTGAACAGGTTCGTATAATTATTCTTCTCTTTTTATATTTAGTCAAGTTTTGACTAAATATTTTAACATCGAGGGGGAATCGAAACGAGGGTCGTGGTGTATGTGCGTGTGTGTGTGTGTGTGTGTGTGTGTGTGTGTGTGTCTGTGTGTGTGTGTGTGTGTGTAGAGCGATTCAGACTAAACTACTGGACCGATCTTTATGAAATTTGACATGAGAGTTCCTGGATATGAAATCCCCGAACGTGTTTTTCTTTTTTTTGATACATGTCTTTGATGACGTCATATCCGGCTTTTCGTGAAAGTTGAGGCGGCACTGTCACGCCCTCATTTTTCAAAGAGAGGTACAGAAAAGCGTGCTATCCTTCTTAGCGCAACTACTACCCCACTCTTCTTGTCAATTTCACTGCCTTTGCCATGAGCAGTGGACTGACGATGCTACGAGTATACGGTCTTGCTGAAAAATGGCATTGCGTTCAGTTTCATTCTGTGAGTTCGACAGCTACTTGACTAAATATTGTATTTTCGCCTTACGCGACTTGTTTATATTTAGTCAAGTTTTGACTAAATATTTTAACATCGACGGGGAATCGAAACGAGGGTCGTGGTGTATGTGTGTGCGTGCGTGTGTGCGTGCGTGCGTGTAGAGCGATTCAGACCAAACTACTGGACCGATCTTTATGAATTTTGACATGAGAGTTCCTGGGTATGATATCCCCGAAAATATTTTTCATTTTTTTGATAAATGTCTTTGATGACGTCATATCCGGCTTTTCGTGAAAGTTGAGGCGGCACTGTCACGCCCTCATTTTTCAACCAAATTAATTGAAATTTTGGTCAAGTAATCTTCGACGAAGCCCGGACTTCGGTATTGCATTTCAGCTTGGTGGCTTAAAAATTAATTAATGACTTTGGTCATTAAAAATCTGAAAATTGTAAAAAAAAATAAAAATTTATAAAACGATCCAAATTTACGTTTATCTTATTTTCCATCATTTGCTGATTCCAAAAACATATAAATATGTTATATTCGGATTAAAAACAAGCTCTGAAAATTAAATATATACAAATTATTATCAAAATTAAATTGTCCAAATCAATTTAAAAACACTTTCATCTTATTCCTTGTCGGTTCCTGATTCCAAAAACATATAGATATGATATGTTTGGATTAAAAACACGCTCAGAAAGTTAAAACAAAGAGAGGTACAGAAACGCGTGCTATCCTTCTTAGCGCAACTACTACCCCGCTCTTCTTGTCAATTTCACTGCCTTTGCCATGAGCGGTGGACTGACGATGCTACGAGTATACGGTCTTGCTGAAAAATGGCATTGCGTTCAGTTTCATTCTGTGAGTTCGACAGCTACTTGACTAAATATTGTATTTTCGCCTTACGCGACTTGTTTTTCTTCTTTTTACATTTAGTCAAGTTTTGACTAAATGTTTTAACTAAATGTTTTAACGTAGAGGGGGGAATCGAGACGAGGGTCGTGGTGTATGTGTGTGTGTGTGTGTGTGTGTGTGTGTGTGTGTGTGTGTGTGTGTGTGTGTGTGTGTGTGTGTGTGTGTGTGTGTGTGTGTGTGTGTGTGTGTGTCTGTCTGTGCGTGTGTGTGTGTGGAGAGCGATTCAGACCAAACTACTGGACCGATCTTTATGAAATTTGACAGGAGAGTTCCTGGGTATGATATCCCCATAGGTTTTTTTCAGTTTTTTTTATAAATGTCTTTGATGACGTCATATCCGGCTTTTCGTGAAAGTTGAGGCGGCACTGTCACGCTCTCATTTTTCAACCAAATTGGTTGAAATTTTGGTCAAGTAGTCTTCGACGAAGTTTGGAATTCGGTATTGCATTTCAGCATGGTGGCTTAAAAATTAAATAATGACTTTGGTCATTAAAAATCTAAAAATTGTAAAAAAAAATATTTGTTTAATAAAACGATCCAAATTTACGTTTATCTTATTTTTCATCATTTTCTGATACCAAAAACATATAAATATGTTAAATTTGGATTAAAAACAAGCTCTGAAAATTAAAAATATAAAAATTATTATCTAAATAAAATTTTCGAAATCAATTTAAAAGCACTTCCATACCTCACTCACGTCATCAACGACTCTCTGACTTCCGGCTCATTCCCAGATGAATTCAAACCTGCAATAGTTAGGCCCTTCATCAAAAAACCTTCACTTGACAAGAATTCCTTGAAAAACTTTAGGCCCGTTTCGAACTTGTCATTCCTTTCAAAAATCACTGAAAAAATTGTCCTTTCACAACTTCTCACTCACCTAGAGCAAAACCACCTTCTCAACACCCATCAGTCTGCATACAGGAAAAACCATAGTACTGAGACAGCACTTCTGAAGATTGTAAACGACATCCTTCTTAGCTTTGACGAAAATCAGGTCTCCATTCTAACACTACTGGACTTGTCTAGCGCATTCGATACGATAGACCACGAAATTCTGCTCCACAGGCTTCAGCACTCCTTTGGTGTTCATGATCTGGCCCTGTCCTGGGTTCGTTCGTACCTTACTAACCGGACGCAGACCGTTTGTGTCAACGGCATCAAATCTCAACCTTCAGCTCTCCAATACGGTGTCCCGCAAGGGTCCGTGCTTGGCCCCATACTTTTCGTTCTATATGCCTCCCCTGTGTCCGATGTTATCAGTCGCCATGCGTTGTCGCACGAGAGTTTCGCTGATGATACACAGCTTCATCAGTCTGCCCCCCTTGCTGAAGTTGACGATCTGGTATCTCGGACACAGGATTGCATTGCGGACCTCAGTGATTGGATGTCTTTAAACAAACTCCAGTTAAATAGTGACAAAACCGAAGTTATGCTGGCCTGTCCCAAGAAATTTCTCAATCACCCTTCTCTTCCTGCCTCTCTCACTGTCAACGGACTACCTATCTCTTTCTCTCCGTCTGTCCGCAGCCTTGGCGTCACTCTCGATCCAACTCTCTCTTTCCAAAAACACATCTCTAACATCTGCAAGTCCGCCTATCTAGAGCTGCGCAAGATTAGTTCAGTCCGTCACTACCTCACCGCTGATGCAACCAAAACGTTAGTGTGTTCTTTAGTCATCTCAAAGATAGATTATTGCAATTCTCTTCTGGCCGGTCTCCCTAAGTACCTTTTAGATAGACTTCAAAGGATCCAAAATAACGCTGCCCGCCTGGTCTTCAAATCTTCCAAGTATGAACACGCCACACCCCTTCTTCACTCTCTACACTGGCTGCCAATCACTAAAAGGATCGAATACAAACTCTCCTCTCTTTCTTTTGCCGTCGTTTCTGGTTCTGCCCCAGAATACTTGTCAGAACTCCTCAATCGCTACACCCCCTCTCGTCAGCTTCGCTCCGCCGCCGACACTCGACTCTTCCGACTCCCCACAGTGCAAACAAAAACATGTGGCGAGAGGTCCTTCGCCTATCAAGCCCCTGTGACCTGGAATAGATTACCACTGCCTCTCAGACACACAGATTCTCTCACTACATTCAAGACAAATCTCAAAACACACCTCTTTCAGCGCAAGTGATTTCCCCCCCAGCATCTCCCCACCCACCCCATTCCGCCCCACCTCACCCCCTACCTAGCGCCTAAAATAACGTGTATATATATTTTCTGCGCTTTGTGTCAGCACTGTGTGTGTGTGTGTAAATAGTACCGTTGACACGTTTTTATATAGAAGCCTACTGTGGTTCTTGTGCTTAGGCTGTGTATTGGACTGTCATTGTATGCCTGCATTATTAGTTGTCAGTAATTATTACATGTGCTGATTGTTCTCTTTGCCTGCGCGCGTATAGTATGTTGGTTATGTTTGGTCATAGTATGTTTGTTTATGTTTGGTCGTTATCTTGCCTGTGCGTGTATTGTATGTTTGGTCGCTTTCTTTGCCTGTGCATGTATAGTTTGTTGGTTATGTTTGGTCGGTTCTTTGCCTGTGCGTGTATAGTATGCTTGGTCGATGTATGTATTGTAAAGCGCTAAGAGTAGACATTTTTCTAGAATAGCGCTATAAAAGTTTGCATTATTATTATTATTATTATTCCTTGTCGGTTCCTGATTCCAAAAATATATAGATATGATATGTTTGGATTAAAAACACGCTCAGAAAGTTAAAACGAAGAGAGGTACAGAAAAGCGTGCTATCCTTCTCAGCGCAACTACTACCCCGCTCTTCTTGTCAATTTCACTGCCTTTGCCATGAGCGGTGGACTGACGATGCTACGAGTATACGGTCTTGCTGAAAAATGGCATTGCGTTCAGTTTCATTCTGTGAGTTCGACAGCTACTTGACTAAATGTTGTATTTTCGCCTTACGCGACTTGTTTCTTCTCGTATATTCGGTACGTTTAAACTATAGCTATGCAGGTAACCGCGAATGCACCAGCACTATCTTTACAAGCACTGGAAGACTTTGGACGTTGACCAACTTGTTGTGCCACTAAGGGACCCGAACAATCGTAATAAATGTCACTTTGCAGTCAAGAGTGGCGGTCAATTGAATGCGTGATGGGCAATCTTGTCGACAATATGTCCACCCGTTGTATATATATGGTGTAATAAAGCAATATATCGCCCTCTTTGGGTTTCGTGTGCTGTGCGTTATTAAGGTTTACTTGTGTCTGGTGTGTGAGAAAGTGTGACATCGTGAGGATCAGGTCGTGTGTCCTGGACAAGTTTGTTTGCACGTATTCAGGTTTTCTTAGACGTACTCAGAGAGAACTCAGAACTCAGAACTTAGAACTTTATTTCATAAGAATGAAGGTTCTTTTCCGTGCGCACTTGGTCTTGCGCTTGCGTGTACACACAAAGGGGGATAAGGCACTAGCATGTCTGCACTATAAGTGGACCTGGGAGATGGGGAAAATCTCCACCCTTAACCCAGACGGCCGCGGCCGGAATTTGAACTCACGGCCTTCCGATTAGGAGGCCGATGTCTTATCCGCTACGCCACTGCACCCGTCCCACATCATTCAATACTTACAATTCGGAAATGCTTCACACGCGCAAACGCAATGCAGTGGGGATTTTTTTTTTAAATTGGCTACAGCTGTGTGGACAATGCACATGATATTCGCAAACAAAACTTGTTCTGAAAAACAATGCAAGTGTCACGGTTGCGTAAGATGTAAAAGTCAGTGCATGACCACCCCCGCTCCCACCTCAGCTCTCACCACCCCCACCCCTCACATTCTATTAACTTTCTGCCATGTGCCTGTCAATCAGTAATTTATTAACATGTCTGTTGCCAGTGTCTGGCAGAGCGAAAAGCGGAAGGGACGCAACTCGTCGTTGTCGCCTCACTACCAGGATACCATTAGGTGCAGCCCTTGCGCAGCCTGCAGTTTTATGGAAAGGTGTGTTGTTATGATTTTCTGAAAGAGGGAGATTGTGTGTGTGTGTGTGTGTGTGTGTGTGTGTGTGTGTGTGTGTGTGTAGGTGTCTATACGGGAACCTAGGTGTTTGGGCAGGAACATATAGATGGTTTTTCCGGAACTTTGGAGGGAACCTTAGAAAATGTTGCAGGATTTTCGGGAAGGTTCCAGGGAACTCTCCAACATTTTCTGAACCAAGACAGGTTCCCATAAAAGTACCAACAAATGTATGCAAATTTTATGAAATCGCAGTTATCTCCCTTTGACTAAGGCAAATATTTTCGCATTGGCACCAGTCTGTGCCCTTCAACTCGTCACTGTGTTGCCTTCTCTCTCTCTTTTTTGAGTTTGATTTTATTTTTATTTAACTTTTGATTTGAACTTAGTTTGTTTTTATTTGAATTTTTTTAAATCGAATTTTTTTATTTGATTTTATTTTGCCTTTTTTAATGTTTTTTGTTTGATTTTTTATTTGATAATTTTAATAGTTTTTTTGTTTGTTATTTTATTTGATTTGAATTTTGTTTGTTTGTTGACATTTTGGATTCTATTTTCATCTCCCTCGGGAGAAATTTCGGGCAGCCCTCTCAACGAAGGCAAACTCGCAACTTTGGAGTGCACCAGACCCAACCTAGTTAACATTATTTTTTTTAGAATATTTTTGAGGGGGAGGGGGGGGCAGACCGGAGAACCTGGAGTAAAGCCCCGAAATGTGGCCCGAGTTGAAAATGAAATAAAATTGTATTATTATCTCTCTATCTCTTAATGGCGACAAGAAGCGAAGTCTGTTAGCACATTGCGCTGGTTCGAATCTCGGATTGGGGAGGCAATATAATGTTGCTCCATAACTGAAAACTGGTTCGCTGCTGTCGGTAATTTTTTTTAAAGGTTAACTGCTTTATTATTCCTCTTTCAGAGTTTTTTATTACCCAAATACATGCATGTATCACATTCATATTGTTGCATATTGAATTATCATACCATGTTCTCAAGCATGCATACATAAGGCGATGTTTTCGTATTTAGATAGACATAGAACAGAAGATGTAACTTGGAAAAATACTAAAATAAAGGAATGAGAACAAGCATGGGTGTAAAGGAGTAGGAATGAGAGACAAAGAGAGCAATTTGGTATAAGAGCAATCTAAAAATACCGCATTCCACAAAGTAATGCATGCCTTTTATTATTAATAGTATTTATTGTTTAGAGCCTCTACGCTGGGTGGTGGGGGTTGGCTTGGACCCGATAGATAAAATATTACAATTTTTAGCATAACAAAGAAACCAAACCCGACTTTTTGAGCGATGGGACAATAAAGTAATGAACAGAAATTAAAAAAATTCTAATAAATCCGTTGACTTTGGAGTAGCGCGACTCTGTTGCTGCTAGCTTTCCTCTGTGAGAAAGCGACCCGAATTTCTCAGCGATGGAACAATAAAGTAATGACATAACAATCTAACAGATCCCTTGACTTTGGGGTATCGCGACTTTGTTGCTGCTAGCACACGCATACGTGATTTTGCCGATGCTGGGGTCAGTGAATCGTAAGTGTGAGGTGGGTGGTGGGGGGTCGGGCGGGCGGGTGGTGGGGGGGGGGGGGGGGGGGTCGGGATTTTGTCGGGCGGGGAATGGAAGAACGCAACTGCGATGAAAATAATGTGTCTAAATCAGAAATCCTTTTTGTTCGTATTACTATCATTGACTAAATTGCAGTAATCAGCATTAAAAGCTTGTTTTATAACAGATAACAGACAACACATGCTTTTATTGTCAATAAAACATAGATGTTAATAAGTTGCAAACACAAACACGCAACTATTGTGAGATTTACGGTAGATTTAGGAAATTTGAGAAACGATGACTGGTAAGGGTTCTGACTGGAAAAGTGTTCAAATCTCGGAAATGTATTTTATCAGTTTCCGTTAAAATTGTTCATGAAAAATAATAATGTCTAGAAACACCCTTTGCGTATACAATAATTATGCCATGTCATCGTCATCATCATGGAACTGGTACTGCGCACACAATTATATAACTTGCTTCGATAATTCCATAGTTTAACACTTATATTGTCTGTTTATTGGACGTTCACTACACAGCGTATGCCATGTGTTCATCCGTTTAAAGGCACAGTAAGCCTCCCGTAAACCATCACAGAGCTCCCCGAGCGTCTAAATACAGTACAAGCATACTTCCATTTGAACGCTCACCGAACGGGAACATCCTGGCTGCTTTCTGTCGAGCGTGAGACATTTTCCAAGAATTTATTTTCGTAGACTTGTTCCGTTAACAACAACGGCGCCTCGTTTTTGCGCTAGACCTAACTTTTAAAATCTAAATAATAAATTGACAGCTTGTTACACAAACATTCTTTAATCATAAAAGAATTCGTTTTTCATCAAGACAAGATCAGAACAATTCGAAGTTGTGAAAGTTTAAAAAAAGAAAAGCCCGGAAGCAGGGTCACGCAAGGGTCGTAGCAGACGACGGCCGGTTTATCAGTGCAAATCGCCGTTCCTCTCAACAGTCAAAAGCCATCGCTGGAGTTCTTGTGAACCACAGCCGTTGTTTCGTGCATAAAAAAACGTGCTATTGTAGATAAGCTCACGTCGAGTCGCATTCAAATGACTAACTATGACGACTGCATTGTGAAAAGGGAAAACTGGATCACACGGGTTCACGATGGCTCAGGGGTAAGATAAACCACGCAAAAATAAATTCTTTGAAAATTGTTCGCTCTTTACGGAGGGCACCTAGGATGTTCTCAATTGGTGAGTGTTTAAATGAAAGGGTGTTTGTACTGTGTGTAAAAGCCTGACCGTATCTGTGATGGTTTACGGGAGGCTTACTCTGCCTTTAAAAAACATTTTGGTCAAAGTGGTTTAATGATCCCGCATATTCCTTGATGACGCAGTGTTCCCTTGGGCATATGCCCAAGTGACTCTTTACATTTACGAACCCGGCAGCCACGTGTTTGCAAAATAAAACACGGTTAAAAAAATACAGTTCACACCAACATCATTAGCATTTACACAATGCAGTAATTATGGTGTTGAACATGATGATTCACGAATATTATACCTATTCCGGATGTACTGAACAAGACAATGACACACTCCGTGTGGCAGAGGCCTAAATGCTTGGACACATATGTGTCAAGTAATGGCCATGTTTCGTTCAATATGAGAAATATATGTCCGTCAATTCCAGTTGAGCGGATTCCAGTTTGTCAGGAACGATCACACGACCAGTGCTTCAGTTCAACAAATTAGTTGCAGAACCGCGTCATGTTTAATGGTTATGGTTACTAATTTGACACGTGTGTCCAAGCCTGGATACACGTATCAATTATTTGCCTAGCCAGCGCCATTGAAATGTGTTGAAACCAATGGCCATGTCGTCGTTTCTGGCAAACTGGAACGATCACATGACTGGCAGTGCTTTCAACGCTGATTGTTTAATGTGACCAAGTGGAAGGAAGATCGTATCACATGTAAAAGCAGAGCGGGCCTTTAATTATGAAAGGCATGCGAATATGAAATTCCCCACATCCACGTCAAAGACATAATCTTGGCACTTGCATATATTGCAACAGCAACATTACAGCAGAACATGAATACATGTAGGCTATGAACTCAATGCAGAACACAACCCAGTAGCAACTAAACTGAACAATTTGATATTACAGAAACTACATTACATATGCATGGATGCTTTAGTCTTGTGCACTTGGAACATTGATCGAAGCAACTAAAATGGGTCCATTGGCTTGGAGCTACAATAATAATGTCCAAGCGTTTTCTCTTTGTGTATTGATCTAACGGTAGGTGTTTTTTTTAATATTTTTTTTTATAGGGAATACGACATTAGTCGAGTTACGAAACCTGACATTTTGAACGAGGCAGCTCATGTCGTTATCATCAGAGAACGACACGACACGGACGCAACGGCCCGTACACGGCTAAAAATAGCATGACAAGTGCAGAGCTATGCAGAGCAATGACTTAAGGCGCGCAGACGGTTGAAAGGTCACACACTTTCGCCTACAAAATCAACTCTGCACAGAGAACACAAACCAGCTGTTGATTTGAGCAAGCTTCTAACGAGAGTGATTGTCTTATTGCGTGTAAAAGCATGGTCAGATCTGAAACTGTGAATCGAATTGTTTCACGGCATGATCGGCTGTTGCCTCTCTTAAAAACACAACTGTGCAGTCTACAGCTGCTGCTACATTATTCATTTCCTAGTTTTTTTCTTTCTGTGAATTGCTAACCAAACGATAGTTTCTTACAGAAAATAATACATTGGTCAAGTTATGAAAACTGAATGGTTGAACGAAACATCGGGTTGGGGGGGGGGGGGGGGGGGGTTGCACACTTTCGAAATAGATTTTGCCCAGAACGAATCTTGTTTTGTTCATATGTCTATTGTGCTTGAAAGAGGAATGAATTAACTAACGTTTCCAAAAGCATGAAGTTCATTGATCCAGCGGTTTGTTTTTTGTGGAAGTGTGAAAATACCGGCCGATTTCGTCAGCCGCATATGACCGGTACATGATTTTACTTGAATAAAAATCGGTTGTGTTGCTTTGTAAAAGTCGTTCTGCTTCTAATATCATTAATTAATTAATATAATTAAACTTTACACACAAGGAGAGTACACTTTGCTCTTTCCAATAATTATTGATTTAATACCTCTTTTTTTCTGGCGAGCCGATCTACGATGTAGAATTGTCTTTTTTTCTGTATGAAGCGGGACTCAGGATATGTTGAATTTGTATTTCAATCACCAAAGATCAGATTTTGTTTTTATTTTGTGTTTGGTAGTCCTTCTCTCTTATGTTAACCATTAGGCCTAATTAAAGTGAATTAGCTTTGATAAACATCCAACAACAATTAAAAACAGACAAATGGTCCATATCAGGAGCATGGGCGCCTACTATGAACCTGTAAAGAGGCCTTCACGAATCACTGTAAAAAGACCCCTATACCTCAAAATAACAGAATACAACTTAGTGTGCAAGTCAGATTAATTCAAAGATGCTTTAAATGTATCTGTTTCGGGTTGCTGAGAATATTATTTGAAGTACAACAGCAAACTAAAGAAACTTATTGAACACAGAGTGAAAGTAAATGACATTATCAACATCTACAAAAAGAAGAACAGTTGGTAGAGCACTGGACTTGTGATCGGAAGGTCGCAGGTTTGATTTCAGGCCGGGACGGACACGGGTCAACTGTATGTGCAGACCCAGAGACGGAAGCCATATCCCACCTCCTGTCACCGCAATGGCACGTGAAAGACCTTGGTCATTTTGCCATAAGTGCAGGTGGCGGAATACACCTTAACACGCAGAAGCCTGGGTAGCGCGACTCCGTTGCTGCTAGCTTTCCACTCAGAGGAAGCAACCCGAATTTCCCAGCGATGGGACAATAAAGTAATGAAAATGAAAATGAAATGATTTTTTTTTGAAAGCTCGAGGACTAGTTATAGGTTACTTTCACCAATCTGAATTAATCAAATTAGCCTTTACCTTTTTATATTTAGTCAAGTTTTGACTAAATATTTTAACATCGAGGGGGAATCGAAACGAGGGTCGTGGTGTATGTGCGTGTGTCTGTGTGTCTGTGTGTCTGTGTGTCTGTGTGTGTGTAGAGCGATTCAGACTAAACTACTGGACCGATCTTTATGAAATTTGACATGAGAGTTCCTGGGTATGAAATCCCCGAACGTTTTTTTCATTTTTTTGATAAATGTCTTTGATGACGTCATATCCGGCTTTTCGTGAAAGTTGAGGCGGCACTGTCACGCCCTCATTTTTCAACCAAATTGGTTGAAATTTTGGTCAAGTAATCTTCGACGAAGCCCGGACTTTGGTATTGCATTTCAGCTTGGTGGCTTAAAAATTAATTAATGACTTTGGTCATTAAAAATCGGAAAATTGTAAAAAAAAATAAAAATTTATAAAACGATCCAAATTTACGTTCATCTTATTTTCCATCATTTGCTGATTCCAAAAACATATAAATATGTTATATTCGGATTAAAAACAAGCTCTGAAAATTAAATATATAAAAATTATTATCAAAATTAAATTGTCCAAATCAATTTAAAAACACTTTCATCTTATTCCTTGTCGGTTCCTGATTCCAAAAACATATAGATATGATATGTTTGGATTAAAAACACGCTCAGAAAGTTAAAACAAAGAGAGGTACAGAAAAGCGTGCTATCCTTCTTAGCGCAACTACTACACCGCTCTTCTTGTCAATTTCACTGCCTTTGCCATGAGCGGTGGACTGACGATGCTACGAGTATACGGTCTTGCTGAAAAATGGCATTGCGTTCAGTTTCATTCTGTGAGTTCGACAGCTACTTGACTAAATATTGTATTTTCGCCTTACGCGACTTGTTTGTTCTCAGTTGAGTTGATGGTGGTCAATATTAGGCGACACACACGTACTTTGAGATGTTGCTGTATTTTTTTTATTTTTTGTTTTGCAGTAAAAACTCGGGGTCAACACTGCTAAAATGTAACAAATACGGTCTTAGCTGTCATATGTAGAAATGTGTGTGTGATAATTAACAGCCTTGGTTGTGGACAGAAATTAATCCGTTACTAGGTGTCAAATTTAGAGTGAACGCTACCAAAAGTGCACAAACGAGAAAAAGCCTAACGGTTTTAAGATTTGTGTTTCTGCAACTGTTTTGACATATATATATATTCAGTAAAATATATATGCAAGTTATCCAGAGAGGGCGAATACATCGAATAAAAATGTTTTGAGACCTATAGCACCGTTAGTTTGTCAGAACTGGAGGTGGTCCATATCAGGCAGTTGTCCATATTAGGCTATCTTCCCTTACGACCAGGGTGTGCTTATTGCGTGCCTTATGAGAAACAAACCGCGTGCAAAAACACACACACTATGCTGTGTTGTCGTATTATTTTTGCTTTGGTCAATCGTCTCTGATTAAAAGGACCATATTCTGAGGTCTCAATATTTTCCCACGGTCTTCCCAACGCATGCGATGTCACTTTTCATTGAGAGTTTTCGCCACCATTTGGCAAGGAGTTATCAGCTGAGATAAAACGCCTGTAGGTAGAACGCGAAAAATCACACCTGGACTCGATCGATCCGACCGACTGGTCACGTCTTGCACGGTAAGAGCACTTGACAGTCTCTGCTGCGGATCATAAAATCGTGGAATCTGCTGATTTTCGCACCCCGAATCTACTCAGCTTCGTCCCAATAGGCCCACTTAAAACATCACACGCGGAATTTAAATTAGCTAAGATGGACATCTGGACACCACATGTGAGAACCACGCACCAAGACCTTGTCAGCATTGAGAGAATGTTTTCGCGGAATTGTTTCACGGTTCTGTGACACTGTTATATTGCGGTGTTACGATATTTTCTTCGTTTCTGATTTGAATTCATGTAAATGAAATCAAGTTAAAAATCAAACACTGTTGTTTTTTTAAAAACCAAGGCGGACCCTGAAAGAAATAAAGTTTCACTCAGATAAATTTTATCCAGCCTGTCACGTTTTTCAATCATACATTTTCTTCTGACAGAAAAAAAGAAAATAACAAAAGAAAAATTAACACATCTGTGTGGGATTAAAATCAAACGTCGATTTGTGTTACTAAAAGTTACTGACCACCATGTGCATGCGAACATTTGCTGCGCCCCCCCCCCCCCCCCCCCCTTCACATCGTAATCGTATCGGCTCTGTCCCATTTTGCCCACCACCCCTTCACCTCTCCCCAGGACCCCCCCCCCCCACCTTCCTTTTCAGTAAATAGCCCTTCAGTCGGAGCGGCAGTTGTCGCCACGCATCCGACTTTTTTTTATAATTATGTGCGGTTTTTAGTATCTCCTTTACAAAGCTGATCTGATAATTAACTATCTTATTTTTGTAAGCAAACGACAAATTCGCCTCAAAACATTTTATTGACAGTGCATATAAAAAAGGTAGCAACAAAACTTGCGGGGACAAAGTGGGCGAGGGAGAGCCTGGGTGGTCAAACGGGGGCCGTGCCATGCCATATGTCACCTGCTGGTTAAACGATCGAAAGGTTTAAAGGAACAGACTTGCTTTTTTTTATCGCACACAATATTTTGATCTTTTGATCAGTCAGCCATCAATTTTGTACATCAACCCCAACAGTGTTGTTGTCCAAAAATAAAAGAATTGCACTCTGTCCTAAAAGTGAACGGTAGTTCAAAGTTAAAGGGATACTGACCAAAGAGCTTTTGAGGAACAATAAAACACTCTCCCCAAAATAAACACGCAAAAAAACACCCCACACAAATAAAGAAAGAAAGAAAGAAGCAAAACAGATTTACAAGGAAATTAATTATGTTCATGGTTTGCTAGCGCTGTTTTTATGTTATTGTATAATAAGCATGCTGATACCGGGATGCAGCATACGTTAAATGTAAAAGATAAAATGCTGACTATTTAAATGTGAATAAAAAAACAAGAAAGGTAGGGTTTTTAAAAAAAAAATTTTTATTTATTTAAATGTGAACCAGAAAAGATGCATTTCATTTAACTTAATGGCGCCGTTAAAAATAAAAACTAAAATCAAATGAACCTTAGTAGTCGATAGTTAAGTACTATTTGTCACTTGTTTAGAGGTGGTTTGACCGAGTTGCCGACTTCTCCGCTTTAATTCCTTTTCAGTTTTATCTGTACACTCTTCGTTTTCACGCGATATGTGTAACACTTTTCCCGACCTCGCACATGATGGACAGCATTCATTGGAGTGATATGTTTTCACCGGGTTTTCATAACATTGTTTTTCATGCCACGCTATTATCGATTACCTCAAAATAAAAAAAGAAACAAAGAAAAACTCCCGACAAGCGCACAAGGTAGAACCAGCGGTCAGTGCATGGGACTGCAAAAGTGCGGGCGCACGTGTGCGTATGTGTGTGAATACATTTTTTTTTAAACTAGTTAGTGTCAAAATCGATCGAATGTCATTTCGATCACGTTTCAGTTTAGCGAACAAGCGTAATCGGATTCAACATACGCATACAAACTCACAGAGTCGGAAGAGTCGTCGAACAGGGAAAAAGATGGCAAAGTAAAATATTGTAAATTGAAATTTTTTTTGTGTCATTTTGCGATGAGACAGAGACAATCTGGGAAGGAAGTTTATACCCAAGTAATACTATCGAACGGGTTAGTCCGTAAGCTGCGGACAAATATTCTTACTCAAAGAGAAAAATGAAACAGGATTTTTTCAGTAAATGTAAGCTTACAGGGCTGCCGATGGGGAAAGACTGAACCACCTAAACAAATAGCAGTTTACATCGGTTGATGATTCTTCAGTCCCACGGAACTTGGTCCATTAGGGAGTAGCCTTACATCACGTCTACAGTCGTTGACACAATCTAAAAACTCTATCAAATTGATCCGCCAAAGTTCCGACAAACTTACTACACAATATGCGTCGTCTATATATGAGCTTAAAAAGGTGTTTATTTTCAATAAAAATCGGTTCGGGTAGCGATGTGATGTTAATCTAGCAAATCAATATTAGTGTTTTTTTTAAAGAGTTAAATTCAGGTAGCACTTCATTTGGACAGCTAAGCCTTGACACGTATGTACATAATTATATGCCTTGAGAAAACGGCCGTTATTTTCGTGTATCTCTTCTTTTATCGGGAAGGATATTAACAGCGTGGGGTTTCAGTCATGTTTTCTAACGCCAGCTTCAATTTCAGATAATGTTAGAAGATTTCAAAATGCAAGGGGGTGGGGGTATAGAAAGGGGGGTATTTTCTCTGAATCGTTTATAAGGAAGGAATGAATGTGTTCAGGTAAGTATGTTAAAAGCAATTAACCGCTGAACTCACCCTCTCTAAAGAGGACACTTCACACCAATCGCTGAAGTTTTCAAGGGGTCATAGAGTACACACATTGGACAATAGAGAGGCCGTAAAAGGGTCGCGTTGCCATTGGTCCACCTGACCACGTGATCAGCCTCTGCACTAAGCTCCGCCCACGGTCATCGAAACCCTTTCTAGTTCAGTTCTGGCTCGGGGCAGGGTTTTTTGGTGTTTTTTTGCCGAACGATGTAGGCGTCTCCTTGGAATTGTTTTGATTGGCGTGCGGAGCGGAGAGTTACAAATTACTTTAAAAGAAAACAGTTTAGTTACTTCTCAGATAGAGCGAGTCGCAGAGTGTTATGTATGGTCCGACTGAGGTGCCAGTAGCGGACGTTTTAAATGGAAACAAATTGAAACAACTTTTACATATTGCTTGAGAGAAAAAAAGGGGTTGATGGCCGTTAGTTCTATCTTGTAATGAAACTATTCGTTTTCAACATTTAAAGTGTGAGCCCTTTTTGAGTCACTTGAGAAAAAGTGACTCTATGTAATCGGTCAGTGTTAGTCTGTCCGGCCGGCCGTCCGGCCGGCCGTCCGTAGACACCACCTTAACGTTGGACTTTTCTCGGAAACTATCAAAGCGATCGGGCTCATATTTTGTTTAGTCGTGACCTCCAATGACCTCTACACTTTAACGATGGTTTCGTTGACCTTTGACCTTTTTCAAGGTCACAGGTCAGCGTCAAAGGAAAAATTAGACATTTTATATCTTTGACAAAGTTCATCGGATGTGATTGAAACTTTGTAGGATTATTCTTTACATCAAAGTATTTACATCTGTAGCCTTTTACGAACGTTATCAGAAAAACAAGGGAGATAACTAGCCTTTTCTGTTCGGCAACACACAACTTAACGTTGGGCTTTTCTCGGAAACTATAAAAGTGACCGGGCTCAAATTTTATGTGAACGTGACTCATTGTGTTGTGAATAGCAATTTCTTCCTGTCCATCTGATGCCTCATATAATATTCAGAACTGCGAAAGTGACTCGATCGAGCGTTTGCTCTTCTTGTTTAATTAAAAATCAGTTAAATGCATCATTGCTCTCATTGAGGCTTGAGAGATACAAATGTACCCGATGTTGGGTCATCTCACTCAAATATTTACTAAGGTAATTCAAAAACAATAAAACTTATCAACAAAAGATAGTACTAATCGTCATAAAACAAGTTTTCTTCTTGAAGCCGATTGGGCAAAAGGTCTTTAATTTTTCCTAAAAATTAAAACGCCAAAAACGTCCGCTATTGACACGTTAGTCGGACTATAGCATGCACACAAACCCTTCAATCACCAACAATCTTTATAAGATATTCCGTGATTTTGTATTTAAAATCAAGAGTCAAACAGACACAGAGATTGTCACCTTCCATTTCTCTGTAATGGAGGCGCGCAGCGGCACGACGTAGAGAGAGCATCAGATAACCGCGACGTAGGTTTGGGGAGTCGGGTCGGGCACTAACAGTACAGTTTATTTTACAGAACTGTACATTAATTATCGCAACAGGTTTGAACAGTTCGCTTTACATTTGATTCTGTCTCTGTCTGTCTGTCTGTCTGTCTGTCTGTCTGTCTGTCTGTCTGTCTGTCTGTCTGTCTGTCTGTCTGTCTGTCTGTCTCTCTCTCTCTCTTTTTTTTTTTGTCGTTGGAATTTGATTTTAAACATGATACATGAACATATCTTTGAACATAAAACATAATTGTCAGAACGGTTTCGAGTGAACAGACTTCGGTGTGTACGAACACAGATACCCCTGTGGGCTGCTGCCACATTTCAGGTTTCTATACAATGAGAAAATAACAAAGTGTTGTTGACTTTTCATGCAAGGAGGTCGATCCTTGCAATTTTGCATATTATGTTTGGTCTCGTATGTTAGCCAGACGCAAGCGAAGCGAAATTACCAGATCACGCTCACAAGTGTGTAGGCCTACTAAAAGTAACTGTGTAGGGTTGGGTTGTGTTGTTTTAGGTTGTGTTGGGTTGTGTACTATTGTGCTTTATTGTGTACGGTTATGTTATGTATGTCTGTTTCTTTCTATTGTAAGGTGTTTTGTCGTGTTGTGAGGTGTTGGGTTGTGTTGGGTTGTGCTGAGAGAGCAGGGCCGGACCCAGGGGGGGGTTCCAGGGGTTCCGGAACCCCACCCCTGGAAAAAGCATGTACCTTGCTTTGAGTGTTTTTTTTTTTAAATAAATTTTGTGTGTGTCTCTAACAAATTTTATTCAATGTGAAATCCGATGAGAAAAAGGTACTTCCCCCCCCCCCCCCCCCCCCACCAACTCACACTGACAGGCCTTAACCCTCAAAACAAGGCCCAGAATGCACCAGATTGCACAGATTTTAACCGTTTTTCAAACATTTTCCGGGGGGGCATGCCCCCGGACCCCCCTAGTTCGCGCGCCTGCAAAGCAGGCGCGCGCTTATGGCTTAGCCACTTCGCTGATTTGCCCCCCCCCAAAAAGGAGGAACCCCCCCCCCCTTACAGCTCATTTGGTCCGGCCCTGGAGAGGTACGGATGTGTTGCGTTGTGTTGTGTTGTGGTGTGCATGGTTGTGCTGTGTTGTGGTGTGGTGTTGTTTTCGATTGTGTATGGTGTATGTTTGTGTCGTGCTGGATTAGGTGAAGTTGTTTAGGGGTGTGTGCTACGTTGTTTATGGTTGTGTTGTGTTGTGTACGGCCGTGTTGTGTTGTGCAGGGCTGTGTTGTGTACGGTTGTGCTGTGTAGTGCATGGTTGTGCTACGGTAGTGTTGTGTTGTATATGGGTGTTTTGTGTACGGTTTTTAATTTATTTGGCTATTCAGGACCAACAAAACAGTGTTTCCTTTCTGAGCTGCGTAGGCAGCGTCCGTATTTGGAACTACAGTTGAACAACCTTTATGTATTAAATTAAATAAAAAATGTATCAACTAATTATTTATTTTGCTATAACATAACTTGTTGTTCTGTTATGTGGTAAATGTTGCGGTATCTTCAATTCACCTTCACTCGGGTAGAGTAGGGAGGGGGGCACAGAGAGAGAGAGAGAGAGAGAGAGAGAGAGAGAGAGAGAGAGAAAGAGAGAGAGAGAGACAGACAGACAGAAAGACAGACAGACAGACAGACAGAGCAAGGGGGCTGTACACTGATCAATGTACTGGCCCGACTGAAAGAACAGTTATTGCTTTTTCAGTGCCGACATTTTACACATACATAGAACACATGCTTGATATATAGTTAGTTAGTTAGTTAGTTAGTTAGTTAGTTAGTTAGTTAGTTAGTTAGTTAGTTAGTTAGTTAGTTAACTGTTGCTTAATGGGTCCAGCAGACCATTTAGGCCAAATCAGGACCCCATGCTTGATGTGATGACGACAATAGATGTTGCATGAAAATATATTTTGCTTTCTCGTTTTTCCCTCAATCAAATGGTAAATGTGTAGTACCTTTTCACCTTTTGCATTGGAGTAAAAGCTATCAATCCCTTTAAACCCATTTTTCTTGTGCCCCATAGTCATATCAATCCAATAATCTCTCTCTCTCTGTCTGTCTGTCTGTCTGTCTGTCTGTCTGTCTGTCTGTCTGTCTGTCTGTCTGACTGTCTGTCTGTCTGTCTGTCTGTCTGTCTGTCTGTCTGTCTGTCTGTCTGTCTGTCTGTCTGTCTGTTTGTCTATCTGTCTCTGTTTCTCTCTCTCATTCAGAAAAAAAAAGTTGCATGTTTTCTTAATTGTTTTCGAAAATTACACATCGATTTGTCTCTCTGTCTCTTTCCTCTGTTTTGTTGCATCGGTTCCGGATTACTTTTTTGTATGTGCAAAGTTTTGTATGGCCAAGTTCTCCTTCCCTTGTGAAGAGGCTAAACCTCACTAAAAAAATATTGTGAATTATGTCTGTCTGTCTATCTGTCTGACTAACTGTCTATATGTCTCTCTGTTTGTCAGTCTGTCTGTCTGTCTGTCTGTATATCTGTCTGTCTGTCTGTCTGGCTCCCTGTCTGGCCCCCTGTCTGTCTGTCCGTCCCTGCGTCCGTCCGTCCGTCCGTCCGTCCGTATGTCCGTCCGTCCGTATGTCCGTCCGTCCGTCCGTCCGTCCGTCTGTCTGTCTGTCTGTCTGTCTGTCTGTTTCTCTATCGTGTTTTCTTTGTACATCATTTGGAATAGTGGTGGAGTTACAAAAGTGACCTTGGCCATAATGATCGCCTGAACTTAACGCGAATGTTTAGTCAATCCCTTGAGCGTTCGTTCTGGAAAGGTTCAACTGTTGTAAAGACCATCGGATACACAGCAAATGTATCCGTGTTTGTAGAATGAAAAAATCCTAAAGCAAATAGATTGCCAACGTTCCGAACTTTAGAATGTAACAAAATAAAGAAAGGTCAGTTTTTGGAAAGTTGAATTCTTGGCCATGAAACCCACGTCACATTGACTGATATTCAACCCAGCGGTTTTTAAAGCGTACAGACACACCAACAATTGCTATACCTAAAATATATTAAACTGCAACATGTCTGTATTATAAGAGTTTGTCTGGTCGTCAACTTAACAAACCGCTGAGCCGAAGATCAATCATGCACTGCTGTGCAGAGCCCACTCTTTAGCTGGGCTGGCCTGGCAGCGTAACCCGGTCAGTCTCACGCCTGGCAGTAGGCCCGCTATAAATAACACACTTGCTCCACTGCTGTCTGCTAGTGCTGGCTGCTACAGCCAGAAAGTATGGTAGTGTGTATTTTGACTTAACACACATAACTGAAACGATTAAATATAATCGGGCAACCCATGGGATTATAGGGGATACATTCAGCTTTAAAATGATACCAAGCATGAAAAGGTCGAGAGTAGATGCAAAGAGTGTGTGGTGTATCAAAGAGACAGAATACAAACAGACGCATTCCTGTCCCAGCACAATCCCTTCCGATCTTCACTCCATTCACACCCCAATTACTCAAGATGTTCACATCCCACAAGCAATGTTAGTAATGCAGTGTGAAGTACAGCATGCCTGCATGCAGAATCACTCACCGATCACTGGTTACCGAATCCTATTAGCCGGCAGGAAGGGGTTAATTACTCCACTATGGGGGGGCCGAGCGCCAGGCAAGACTGATAGCAGCTAACGGTACTCCTGTTGCTTGTGTAAACATTTAGAGAGAGAGGGTTCTCACATTCACTGTTTGTGTCTATAGAACTCTGGTTATTCTATTAGTCAGTCACTGAGTCAGTTGCTGACAGTTAATTCTTTAAAACTGTATCACAGAAGCAGGCTGAGATCTTTTTCAGTACATCGTATTCAAACTTGTTTCACAAAAAGACACTTCTCAAAGAAGGAAATAAAACACCTTTCTGTTGTCTCTGAAGGAACATAAACACTTCTACAAAATCAAAACCATAAAGAAACACTGTAATTTAGGCCAGTTTAGACAGGTTTGCATTTCTTTGGACTTGACAATGCTGTTCTATAAGGAGGGGAGAGACAATAGTTAGTTGTTCCTTCATGAGCACTCTGATCTTATCTTCATCATTGTTTATTTCCAGAACTCGGCCCTTGAGGGTGTAAACAAAGGAATGTGTTTCTTCACCCCCTGTTCTCCATGTAGTGCTAGTCCACATTTTCACAATCCACACAGTGACTCTCAAGCAAATATTGTTCTACGGTGGAATATCTACACAATTTCACTACAGTGTCATATTTCTTTTTTGATCTTTCTCCACATACACGACAAAGAGAATGTAGTCTCTCCAAGTGTGCTTCTTTCATATGAAGAGTTTCCATCACGAAGTGTGCAGAAATTAAACAAACAAACAAATCCACACCCACCTTTCAAGTCCTATTGCCAGTCAGAAAATTAACACCCAAATACACAGATCACAGTTTGCCCTTAAAAAACTTTTTGTTTCCAAAGTTAAGTCCTACACAGGACTATTCATGACAGTTTAAAACACAGACCCACAATCAGGTACCACAAAACACAGTAGGAATAGTATGTTAAAATCCATGTAACAGCATCAAAAGTGTCAACAACACATCTACCACTGTGAAAAACACTCAGAACCCTGCTCTCTTTCAACAATAAAAACTCCATTTAGAATACTGGTAACCAAAAACATTTTTGCTCTGGTGCATACTCTAAAGTTTCAATTCACTAACACAGTTAATCCTGGGAAACCAACAGGTTGCCAGCACTTGCAATAGATCACTGAAAATTGTAAACATCCAGGGTTTTTAATAGGGGCCAAAGAAGGGCCAGCCTGCTGGTGCCAACAGCTGCTAAAATGTGATCACAATTAACGAAAATAGATTAATTAGTCTTACGATAAAAATAATAAGAAATCGATCCAAAAATGATTTTCATCTTATTCTTTATCATTTTCTAATTCCAAAAAACATATAGATATGATAGGTTGTATTAAAAACAAGCTCCGAAAGTTAACAAGAAATACAGATAAACGCGCTTTCCTGTTTAGCATAATACGCTACCGCGCTATTGTGGCGTGTTAATTTCACTGCGTTTTGCACGTGGAAGGTGAGCGATTTCCTTCTCGCGGGGATTGACGAAGCTGTAATGTCTTGGTGAAAAAGTACAGTGCGTTCAGTTTCATTCCGTGAGTTCGACAGCTTGACTAAATGTAGTAGTTTCGCCTTACGCGACTTGTTTTATTTTCTACCCTCTTTGTCTGCAAAGAGATGCTGAAAAGGATTTTGAGGGGGAAATGTCTAATATAGGTCCCTGATTCAAAACAATACGTGTACGCTTTTTCATGGAATGACTCGGACAGATGTTTCAGCGAGAAATTCTGTAAGTGCATCGCGAGCACAGCTTTTCGAAAAAAAACGTTATTTTATTTTGTATTGTATATCACTCTTAGGGTTTAAATTCAATCAACTACAGGAAAACATAAACGCTAAAGCGTAATTTAAAAAAAAGTACATCCAGCGACATACAAATAGTTTACCTGTGACCAGTATGAATAGACTTGAATTGATTTCAGAAAAAGAGAGGGAAACGGAGTCACTAAGCAGACAGACAGACACACACACACACAGACACACAGACACACAGACTGACAGACAGACACACAGACTGACACGGAGAGACACACAGAGACAAACAGACAGACAGAAAGAGTTTCATACGTCTTGTTCCCAAAAATAAAGAAAGTGCTATATAAGTTTTGATAAACAAAAAATATGGTCTTTCTCGGCAGCACACGGTTGAGTGGTGCTTACTAGGCAACCTTTTCTTATTTAGGTGCGTAATTTCGCAATCTGTTCGACCTTTTCAATCTCGCCTTTCTGACCAAAGGCATCGGCGATGAACGTCGCCGACAGAGATAAAGACTATAATCTCTGTGTCGTCGCCGTGATTTGACGCATATCACGCACGGCATATTTATGGCGCGATTTTGGTCTTCATGGCTTCTTGACCTCCTTAGGCTAACGCCGAGGATGTGACACCTAGTTGTGAAACCCTAGAAAACGGCTGAACAAGAGCAGTCACTGCAGGTTTATTGCCCACGGCTGGTCAGTGAAGCACGACTGACCTCTTTTTCGCCCGCTATAGCCGTAGCAGCAAGCATGCACAATATCATCACATATTAACTACCCATCTCATCACTGTTTCGGCTTGTGTTTAACAACATTAACGTCAACGTTCCAACGTCACATTTCCCAGCTGGAACGAGTTCGGGGTCCTCGATGAGAATATTGTATATACTCCCTACAGGAACGTCATCTCAAGCACACACAAAATGCACAAATACAAACATAACACACACAGAACCGTAGCGGTAAGTTTAAGCCACCAAATGCAATTTTCCCTTTTTTTGAAAAATTAAAAAAAATCAAGTCAGAATTAAATAAATAAAAAATGTTTTATCAGTATTTGTTACAGGTACCTGCGAGGTTTGCACTATACGAGGTTTGCACTGTAATTCCGTTCTAATCACCGAGTTGCCGCGACGGCGTACGGACTAACCCGTTCGAGAGTATTTCATGGGTATGAACTTCTTTTGTAGAACATACTTTTGTGTCTGTCTCGTCGCAAAAATACACTAACAATTTTTGATTTAAAATCTTTTACTTTGCCACCTCTTTCCCTCTCTCTTATAACTCTACGAAATTATGCGTATGTTTGAATCTGATGACGCGTGTCCACTAAAAATGCGATCGAAATAACACTCGATCGACATTGACACTAACTGGTTAAAAAAAAGTATTTACATACAAATATGCACACGTGCGCGCGCACTTTTGCATTCCCCACTGGCCATTTAACATTTAACGTACCCTGTGCGCTGGTCAGGAGTTTAACCTTTTTTCTTTTTTAATTTGAGGTTATCGATAATAGCGAAGCATAAAAAACAATTTTGTTTAAAACGTATCGCTCCAATGAATGCTCTCCCTCGTGTGCGAGGCCGGGAAAAGTGTAACACATGAAAACGAAGAGTGTGAAGAGAAAACTGAAATTAAGCGGAGAAGTCGGCAACTGAGTCAAACAACCTCTATTAAAGTGACAAATGGTATTAAACAATCGACTTCTAAGGTTCATTTGATTTTGTAACCAAGAAAAGTTTAAGATTGTGTTAAAAAAAAGCATCTTTTCTGGTCGACGTCAAAATATTCAGCATTGTAATTATCATTTACATTTAACGTATCCTATATCATGGTATCAGTGTGCTTTAAAAACAAAAACAAACAAAAACGACAGCAAACCATGAACATATTTCATTTCCTTGTAAATCTGTTTTGCTTCTTTCTTTCCCTTTGTATTTATGTGTGTGGTTTTGTTCTATTGTTAGAGTGTTTTATTGTTCCTCAAAAGCTCTTCTATCCCTTTAACTTTGTACTACCGCAGGCACAGCGTTCAGTTTTAGGACGGAGTGCAATTCAGTTTTATTTGAAACAACGTTGGCGTTGGCGTTGGCGTTGATGTGCAAAAATTGATGGTTGATTGAACAAAATATTAAAATATTCTGCGCGATAACAAAAGGAAGTCGGTTCCTCTAAACCTTTTGTTTTTGTTTTACCATCAGGTGACAGTTGGCATGGCACGACCCCCGTTTAACCATCCAGGCTCTCCCTCACCCACTTTTCCCCCGCAAATAGCTGAAAGGAAAAACCTCTGAAATCAGGGGGGGGGGGGAGGGGGGAGGGGGAAGGGGGGGAGGGGGGAGAGGATTCTGGATCAAATCCTGTGGAAGTTGGTACATGGTCGAAAGTCAATAGTACATGTACTTGGCTCACCGACACGAGCTTCAGTCAATAAACATTTCCACATTCAAAACTATTCTGTTCAAAGACGCTTGAGTGATTTGAGCATATAAAACGCCCTTTCAAATGTTTACATTTTGACTTTTTTTCCTCTAAAAATGTTTTTTGTCCTCTGAAATTTTAATTCTAAACCTCTGAAATTAGTGAAACCGAGGACCATTCCCATGCCTGCATGTTGCTACCGTTTCTATATGCACTGTCAATAATATGGTTTGATGCGATTTGGTCGTTTGCTTACAAAAATAAGATATTTTATTATCAGATCAGCTTTGTAAAAGAGATACTACTTAAAAAAAAAGTCGGATGCGTGGTGACAACTGCCGCTCCGACTGAGGGGCGATTTACTGAAAAGAAAGGAAGGGTATGGGGTGGGGGGGGGGGGGGCTTGGGGTCCGGGGAGAGGTTGAAGGTAAAGGGGTACAGAGCCGATACGATTACGATGTTGAGGGGGGGGGGGGGGGGCAGCAAATATTCGCATGCACGTGGTGGTCAGTAACATTTGTCACACAACTTGCCGTTTGCTTTTAATTCTATCTACATGTGTTCATTTCCCTTGTGTTATTTTTTTTCTGTCAGAAGAAAAGGGATCAATGAAAGACATGACCGGCTGGATAAAATATATCTGAGTGAAACGTTACTTCTTCAAGAGTCCGTCTTTGATTTATTTTTTCTCCTTTTTTTTTTAACAATTCAAAATGATTTTATTTATGTCAATTTCTCGCGAAAACATTTTTTTTTCAATGCTGACTGGTGCGTGGTGTCTTTGGTGCGTGGTTCGCACATGGCTGTGGTGTCCAGCTCAAGTTGTGTCTTCCGCGTGTGATGTTTGAAGTGGGCCTATTTAGACGAAGCTAAGTAGATGGGGAGTACGAACATCAGCAGATTCCACGATTTTATGATCCTACCAGCAGAGACTGTCAAGTGCTCTTACATGAACCAGTCTGTCCGATCAAGTCAAGGTGTGATTTTCGCGTTTTATTTACACGCCTGTATTCTCAGCTCACAACTCCTCACAAAAACCCTCAAAGAAAAGTGACATTGCATGAGTCGGAAAGATGATAGGAAAGAATTGAGACCTCAGAATAGGGTCCTTTTAATTAGAGACGATAAACCAAAGCACAAAGAATACGACAACACAGCATTACGTGTATTTTTGGAACGCGATCTGTTTCTCGTGAGGCACGCAATAAGGACGCCCCGGTGGCTTATAGCTACACGAAGCATCTAGTGGGCAACGAATTCTGATTTTTTTTGTTTTTGTGTGTGAGTAAGAATATTTTTTATGTGCACCCCAACCCCCTCGCCAAAGATGATTTGGTACGGTGAAAAGATAAGAAAATCTTCCTAGCCATTTGATCGTTTCAATGACGTAAACTAGCTATAATTTAAAAAAAAATAAAACCCATCTGCCTACTTTTTTTATAACGTGTAGAAAAGACCTCCGAACCGTATATCTACCCTATGTTGTATTCCAACCATCCCCTAACTTAATAGGTCTGGCACTGACAAACATATCTGACTGCCCAACCGACCATCGCGTGCGATCCAGAGCAACTGAATAATAGTGACCATCCACAATAGAACAGTTTAATTCCAACCAAAATTGTACGGAACAGTTCCCTATCTATATGCGTTGGAAGGCGTCTGCGTTGAGAGTAGTGTTTGTCCCGGGCTAAAGTCTTTTAATTTATATTCAGAACTCATTCTCGTCATATGGACATAATATAGTTAACTTGTTTTAATTTGCCAAGTTGTACCTAGTATTCATATCAATTAACAATCCTTGTTTAAAAGAACAAACGGGGGTTTGACGGGAACACGGAGACAATAAACTATCCAGCTGACGACGGTGGCCAACTCAACCGGACCAATGATGTGTGACCTATAAAGTAGAATTTTTTACAGGCAATTGCAATTGTTGTGTCTGCTGCTCTCTCCTCATGTACTTGAAAGCCCTTTACATCAGTCTTTCATGACAAACCTTGCTTTAACAATTGCCTCTTGAAAAAGCACTGATTTCAATTAGTAACATAGTGACAGCTTCGGGTAACCTTCGCCTACATTCTCTTGCTAAGTGTGTACAGAGAGGAAGAGAGGGAGAGAGAGAGAGAGAGAGAGAGAGAGAGAGAGAGAGAGAGAGAGAGAGAGAGAGAGAGAGAGAGAGAGAGAGAGAGAGAGAGAGAGATCAAATCAAATCAAATTTTATGAGGGTTGTGGCAGAGAGAGAGAGAGAGAGAGAGAGAGAGAGAGAGAGAGAGAGAGAGAGAGAGAGAGAGAGAGAGAGAGAGAGAGAGAGAGAGAGAGAGAGAGAGAGAGAGAGAGAGAGAGAGAGAGAGAGAGAGAGACGGAGGGACGGACGGAATGACGGGCTGGCGGGGTGGCATAATCAAAATCTACGCATTCTAGATCAAATCCTGTGAAAGTTGGTCGAAAGTACATGTACTTGGCTCACCGACACGAGCTTCAGTCAATAAACATTTCCGCATTCAGAACTATTCTGTTCAAAGACGCTGGAGCGATTTGAGCATATACAACGCCCTTGCAAAAGTTTACATTTTGACTTTTTTTCCTCTAAAAATGTTTTTTGTCCTCTGAAATTTCAATTCTAAACCTCTGAAATTGGTGAAACCGAGGACCATTCCCATGCTTGCTTTTTGCTACCTTTTCAAAATGCACTGTCAATAATATGGTTTGATGCGATTTGGTCGTTTGCTTACAAAAATAAGATATTTTATTATCAGATCAGATACTTAAAACAAAGTCGGATGCGCTGACAACAGCCGCTCCGACTGAGGGGCTATTTACTGACAAGGAAAGGGATGGAGGGGGGAGGGGGAAGGTGGAGGGCAACGGGGGACAGAGCCATTACGATTACGATGTTGAAGGGGGGGGGGGGGGGCAGCAAATATTCGCATGCACGTGGTGGTCAGTAACATTTGTCACACAACTTGCTGTTTGCTTTTAATCGCACATGTGATGTGCAGCTCAAGTTGTGTGTTCCGCGTGTGAAGTTTCACAAGTGGGCCTAGTTGGACAAAGCTAAGTAGATGGGCAGTACGATTTTATGATCCTGGAGGATATGCGCAGAGACTGTCAAGTGCTCTTTCAAGAACCAGTCGGTCCGACCGAGTCAAGGTGTGATTTTCGCGTTCCACTTACACGCCTGTATTCTCAGTTCACAACTCCTTGCAAAAACTCTCAAAGAAAAGTGACATCGCATGAGTCGGAAAGACAATAGGAAAGAATTGAGACCTCAAAATAGGGTCCTTTTAATTAGAGACGATAAATCAAAGCACAAAGAATACGACAACACAGCATTACGTGTTTGTTTTTTTGCACGCGATCTGTTTCTCGTAAGGCACGCAATAAGAACGCCCCGATGGCTTGTAGCTACGCAAAGCATCCAGTGGGCAACGAATAAAGTATGGTCGCCGAAAACATGCCCGAAACGTCGTAAGCGAAGATTGCCTTAAAGATTGCCTAGTCTTTCGGATGAGACGAAAAACCGAGGTCCCTTCGTGTACACTACATTGGGGTGTGCACGTTAAAGATCCCACGATTGACAAAAGGGTCTTTCCTGGCAACATTGTATGGGCATAGATAAAAATGTCCACCAATGACTTGGAATAATAGGCCGTGAAAAGTAGGATATGCGCCGAAATGGCTGCGATCTGCTGGCCGATGTGAATGCGTGATGTACTGTGTAAAAAAAATTCCATCTCACACGGCATAAATAAATCCCTGCGCCTTGAATATGTGCGCGATATAAATTGCATAAAATAAAATAAAAAATTAAAAAAAATCCCTGCGCTTAGAACTGTACCCACGGAATACGCGCGAAATAAGCCTCATATTGATTGATTGATTGATAAATGAACAACTGCCAAATAGTATATCGTCATGGCCAACGCGTGGGACCCACCCCTACCCCCTCCCCCCACCACACACAGACACATACGCGTATGCACACAAACACATGGACACACACAAAACCAGACAAACAATAAAGCGCAGAGAGCATTCTCAAACGAGACAGAAGAACTCTAGGTGGGCGAGACTATCAAGATGCTAGTTCGTCCCTGTTCTGCGAAGCGCGCTTGAGCGTCTGCATAACTTTGTTTGCTAGTGAGGTGTTGTTTTTGTGTTTGCTCTGAGCGCGCGTCTATCTGAGTGTATGTAATAATGTGTTTTAATCAATTGGTTCTGTTTCGTCTTGTTCGTACTTCTCCAAAGTTTTGCTCACTGTGCGTGTGTGTGCGTGCCCGTGCGCTTGCACGTTTGCATGTCTTGTAATGTTTGTAAGCCGCTTTAATGTAATAACGCGGCTTGTATGTCTTGTAATGTTTGTAAGCCGCTTTAATGTAATAACGCGGCTTTTAGGTTTCACTCTGTCTGTTTGACGTGTGCTTGATAGTTTGTTTCTCTGTTTGTTTCTCTGTCTACGGATTAGAGTTTTTATCTCTGGTACTCAGGGGTCAATTGAACTCAAATGTGGTGAATAGCTTGGCTTACGATGGCATAGTGTGTGTTTTACTGAACAAATCCTTTTTTTTTTGTGAGTAAAAATATTTTTTATGTGCACCCCAACCCCCTCCCCAAATTTGATTTGGTACGTGAAAAGCTATAAGAAAATCTTCCAAGCCATTTGGTCGTTTCAATGACGCAAACTAGTTATAACAAAAACTAAAACCCATGTGCCTACTTTTTTTATGACGTGTAGAATAGACCTCCGCATATTTGACTGCCCTGCCCAACCGACCATCGAGTGCGATCCAGAGCAGCTGAATAATAGTGACTATCCACAATAAACAATTTAATTCCAACCAAAATGGTACAGAACAGTTCCCTACCCATATGCGTTGGAAGGCGTCTGCATTGAGATTATTGTTTGTCCCGGGCTAAAGTCTTTCAATTTATATTCAGAACTTATTCTCGTCATATGAACATAATACAGTTAACTTGTTTTAATTTGCCAAGATGTACCTTGTATTCATATAAATTAACAATCTCTGTTTAAAAGAACAAACGGGTGTAGCTCGGTTGGTTTGACGGGAACACGGCGACAATAAAATATCCAGCTGACGACGGTGGCCAACTCAGTCGGACGCAATGATACGTGACCTATGAAGTAGGACCACTGACAGGCAATTCAATTGTTTTGTCTGATGCTCCCTCCTAATGTACTTGAAAGCCCTTTACATCATGATCAGTCTTTCATGACAAACCTTGCTTTAATTGTCTCTTGAAAAAGCGCTGAGTTCAATTAGTAACATAGTGACAGCTTCGGGTAACCTTCGCCTACATTCTCTTGCTAAGTGTGTACAGAGAGTAAGAGAGAGAGAGAGAGAGAGAGACTGAGAGAGAGAGAGAGAGAGAGAGAGAGAGAGAGAGAGAGAGAGAGAGAGAGAGAGAGTGAGAGTGAGAGAGAGAGATGGACGGAAGGACGGACGGACAGAACGACGGGCGGGCGGACGGGAAGACAGACAGACAGACGGACGGACAGACGGACAGACAGACAGACAGACAGACAGACAGACAGACAGACAGACAGACAGACAGACAGACAGACAGACAGACATACGGACGAGGAGCACCTTTGGTACCGTTCATACGCAGACGGATCTGTGTGACTTCTGTACGTACGAAATCCACATTAGGTACCGTTTGCCTATACACAGTGGGTAACCCGTACGGACGAAGGCGTTAAGTACCTGTTTCCTATACACACTGCTTTCTTGTGTATCAAGCATCATCGACAGCAATTAGGTAACTGAGTAAACATAGTGAATACTGAGTCGGCTTAGTGAATAGTCGGCTGCACGTACCTCGTTTGGGAGTTTGGGGCGCGGAAGGTCACTGGTCGGACGGAAGCGGGGTGAGGGGTGTTGCCATTATTTAAGAGAGGGAAATAGACAGGGGGAGAGGGGGTGGGAGAGAGGGGGTACCGGGTATGTGTTTGTAAGTTGGTAAGAGAGAAGGTAGAGAAACAGGGATAGAGGGCTAGGGAAAGAGTGGAGAGACACAGATGGAGAGAGAGGAGAGAGAGAGAGAGAGAGAGAGAGAGAGAGAGAGAGAGAGAGGAGAGAGAGAGAGAGATTGTGTTGTACTGTACTATAACTTGTGATACTTTCTTATGTTTTCTCTTTGTTTATTTATTGTTGTTGTTGTTGTTTTGTGTTATGTCATGTAAAGGAAATTTAACCAAAGAAAAAAACAAAGATTGTGCTGATAATAAAAGAACTGGAAATGTTAAAAAAAAAAAAAAAAGGTTTGAAAGGGTAGCTTTATTGGTCTTTTTTCGAACGATGTAAGGATCACTATATCCCGCCAACTAGAGTTATTACGGCTAGTTGATTTTGCCAATACAAAAGTAAGTTTTTCTCACATCATTGGTGCAAACAGTGTAATTTTGTGTTGTAAATTCTATTGTTATGCAATTGTTGTTATATTTGTTAGCATAAGAGAAAGAGAGAGAGAGAGAGAGAGAGAGAGAGAGAGAGAGAGAGAGAGAGAGAGAGAGGAGAGAGAGAGAGAGAGAGAGAGAGAGAGAGAGAGAGAG
>NW_027129037.1:0-12249 GCF_037325665.1 Littorina saxatilis
AGAGGAAGAACAAGCACAAGAAGACGACGAAGAACAAAAAGGAGATGGGTCAGGGCAGAAAGGCTACCAGTCCGAAATAACTAGGTGAAACTGTGTGCACTAATTTCCCCGACGCCAGCCTTGCAGGGTGAGACGCACACACAAAAATACCGGCAGCCCTCCGAGACTAAAGCCCTCGATGGACGCTCAAACAAAAAAGTGAGGAAATCACCCTGAATCCTCCTCGAAGTCTCGACTTACAAAGACCATTGATGGTGGTCTTAGTTTTTAATCCAGAGGATAAAACACGTTGATAAGTCGGTTCCTAGTCTGGGCGCGAGGGTGGGTGTCTCCTATTACCGGGTGTAAATCCTGTGTGGAGACAGTGAAAGATCCGTGCAAATACCGCAGATTTTATTTACTTTTTTTCTCACTTTTTTTTATATTTAGTCAAGTTTTGACTAAATATTTTAACATCGAGGGGGAATCGAAACGAGGGTATGTTGTATGTGTGTCTGTGTGTGTGTGTGTGTAGAGCGATTCAGACTAAACTACTGGACCGATCTTTATGAAATTTGACATGAGAGTTCCTGGGTATGATATCCCCGAACGTTTTTTTCATTTTTTTGATAAATGTCTTTGATGACGTCATATCCGGCTTTTCGTGAAAGTTGAGGCGGCACTGTCACGCCCTCATTTTTCAACCAAATTGGTTGAAATTTTGGTCAAGTAATCTTCGACAAAGCCCGGGGTTCGGTATTGCATTTCAGCTTGGTGGCTTAAAAATTAATTAATGACTTTGGTCATTAAAAATCTGAAAATTGTAAAAAAAAATAAAAATTTATAAAACGATCCAAATTTACGTTTATCTTATTCTCCATCATTTGCTGATTCCAAAAACATATAAATATGTTATATTCGGATTAAAAACAAGCTCTGAAAATTAAATATATAAAAATTATTATCAAAATTTTTTTTTCGAAATCGTTTTAAAAACACTTTCATCTTATTCCTTGTCGGTTCCTGATTCCAAAAACATATAGATATGATATGTTTGGATTAAAAACACGCTCAGAAAGTTAAAACGAAGAGAGGTACAGAAAAGCGTGCTATGCAGCATAGCGTAACCACTACCCCGCTCTTCTTGTCAATTTCACTGCCTATGCCGTGAGCGGTGGACCACGAGTATACGGTCTTGCTGCGTTGCATTGCGTTCAGTTTCATTCTGTGAGTTCGACAGCTACTTGACTAAATATTGTATTTTCGCCTTACGCGACTTGTTATATTTAGTCAAGTTTTGACTAAATATTTTAACATCGAGGGGGAATCGAAACGAGGGTCGTGGTGTATGTGCGTGTGTGTGTCTGTCTGTCTGTCTGTGTGTGTGTGTAGAGCGATTCAGACTAAACTACTGGACCGATCTTTATGAAATTTGACATGAGAGTTCCTGGGTATGAAATCCCCATACGTTTTTTTCATTTTTTTGATAAATGTCTTTGATGACGTCATATCCGGCTTTTCGTGAAAGTTGAGGCGGCACTGTCACGCCCTCATTTTTCAACCAAATCGGTTGAAATTTTGGTCAAGTAATCTTCGACGAAGCCCGGACTTCGGTATTGCATTTCAGCTTGGTGGCTTAAAAATTAATTAATGACTTTGGTCATTAAAAATCGGAAAATTGTAAAAAAAAAAAAAAAAAAATTATAAAACGATCCAAATTTACGTTTATCTTATTCTCCATCATTTGCTGATTCCAAAAACATATAAATATGTTATATTCGGATTAAAAACAAGCTCTGAAAATTAAATATATAAAAGTTATTATCAAAATTAAATTGTCGAAATCAATTTAAAAACACTTTCATCTTATTCCTTGTCGGTTCCTGATTCCAAAAACATATAGATATGATATGTTTGGATTAAAAACACGCTCAGAAAGTTAAAACAAAGAGAGGTACAGAAAAGCGTGCTATCCTTCTTAGCGCAACTACTACCCCGCTCTTCTTGTCAATTTCACTGCCTTTGCCATGAGCGGTGAACTGACGATGCTACGAGTATACGGTCTTGCTGAAAAATGGCATTGCGGTCAGTTTCATTCTGTGAGTTCGACAGGCGAAAATACAACATTTAGTCAAGTAGCTGTCGAACTCACAGAATGAAACTGAACGCAATGCCATTTTTCAGCAAGACCGTATACTCGTAGCATCGTCAGTCCATCGCTCATGGCAAAGGCAGTGAAATTGACAAGAAGAGCGGGGTAGTAGTTGCGCTAAGAAGGATAGCACGCTTTTCTGTACCTCTCTTTGTTTTAACTTTCTGAGCGTGTTTTTAATCCAAACATATCATCATGAGCGTGTTTTTAATCCAAACATATCATATCTATATGTTTTTGGAATCAGGAACCGACAAGGAATAAGATGAAAGTGTTTTTAAATTGATTTGGACAATTTAATTTTGATAATAATTTTTATATATTTAATTTTCAGAGCTTGTTTTTAATCCGAATATAACATATTTATATGTTTTTGGAATCAGCAAATGATGGAGAATAAGATAAACGTAAATTTGGATCGTTTTATAAATGTTTATTTTTTTTTTACAATTTTCAGATTTTTAATGACCAAAGTCATTAATTAATTTTTAAGCCACCAAGCTGAAATGCAATACCGAAGTCCGGGCTTCGTCGAAGATTACTTGACCAAAATTTCAACCAATTTGGTTGAAAAATGAGGGCGTGACAGTGCCGCCTCAACTTTCACGAAAAGCCGGATATGACGTCATCAAAGACATTTATCAAAAAAATGAAAAAAACGTATGGGGATTTCATACCCAGGAACTCTCATGTCAAATTTCATAAAGATCGATCCAGTAGTTTAGTCTGAATCGCTCTACACACACACACAGACAGACACACACACACACACACACACACACACACACACACATACACCACGACCCTCGTTTCGATTCCCCCTCGATGTTAAAATATTTAGTCAAAACTTGACTAAATATAAAAAATAAATAAAATAAAAACGTTTCTGGTGACAAAAACTGGGCCCTATTTTTAAGTAATTGTTGTGCGAGGATGAAAGTCTCTCTCTCTCTCTCTCTCTCTCTCTCTCTCTCTCTCTCTCTCTCTCTCTCTCTCTCTCTCTCTCTCTCTCTCTCTCTCTCTGTCTCTCTGTCTCTCTGTCTCTCTGTCTCTCTCTCTCTCTCTCTCTCTCTCTCTCTCTCTCTCTCAAAAACAAAAAAGTCAAATTTAAGGTCTAAGTGCCTATGTTGGACATGAGTTGGTTTATACGATTTGTTTGTTTGTTTGTTTGTTTGCTAAACGCCCAGCCGATCACGAAGGGCCATATCAGGGCGGTGCTGCTTTGACATATAACGTGCGCCACACACAAGACAGAAGTCGCAGCACAGGCTTCGTGTCTCACCCAGTCACATTATTCTGACACCGGACCAACCAGTCCTAGCACTAACCCCATAATGCCAGACGCCAGGCGGAGCAGCCACAAGATTGCCAATTTTAAAGTCTTAGGTATGACCCGGCCGGGGGTTCAAACCCACGACCTCCCGATCACGGGGCGGACGCCTTACCACTAGGCCAACCGTGCCGGTTGACAAACCTGATGAGCGTGAGGGTTTACGGAAGAGGCACACTTTAAATTCTTGTTCTTCTTGTTCTGTTCTTCTCTTCTTCCCATGTAAACAGCTCGGCTCACCGTCTCCGATCTGGCCAGGCTTCTACATGGGATACGACCATGCCCGCCTCCACTTGGTCACATACCCAAAATGAGAAGCCTTCGTCACACCGGTGACACTGTGACGGTTCCCCTACGCTTTGTGTCCGGTGCCCTGACCCTTTGTGTTCGGTTCCCACTCGGTTCCCACACGCCAAAATTCGCGGACAAAACATCCATTTATGGTAGTATTACGCAATGTTGCTCTCTGAGAATGGTCTTGTTAGATCTGTGAGTGTTTACACTACATGCCTAGGTGCTGTTGGATTGAAGGTTTTTGATATTTTAGCCGTTATTAGGTAGAATGCCTTCCACTTTACTGCAAAACTGCATAATTCGTAGCATCGGCAAGAAATATCCTACCAAAAAATGCCTGCTTGGAACTGTCGTTGGTCCAGCAAAAAGTTCAACATGTCTGTAGCAGACAGCCCAAGTTTCAAGATTGTAGGGCCATCCAAACAGCCGTAATAATAAAAACAACAAAAGTAGTCAGTGAAATTGGCTGTGTTCGGTCCCCACACACTTTTGTGACGTAGGCGTGACGGTTCCCATAATTCATTGTGTCGGTCCCCACTTTCTGTGTCGGACCCCACTTTCGACCTAATTTCTCTGTGACGGACCCCACAACCAGCCTATTTTGTGTCGGTCCCCACACCTTCTTGGATTTATGACTTGCCGGTTACTTGTATCATTGTATTCATTGAATCTAATTGTCTCGGAGTTATTTTTCAGCAAAAACCGGCAAGGCAGCACCTTTTGTGATACCAAGTAAGTCAGATGACATCAGTATGTGTGTGTGTGTGTGTGTGTGTGTGTGTGTGTGTGTGTGTGTGTGTGTGTGTGTGTGTATGTGTGAGAGAGAGAGAGAGAGAGAGAGAGAGAGAGAGAGAGAGAGAGAGAGAGAGAGAGAGAGTGAGAGAGAGAGAGAGAGAGATTGACACCTTTCCAGATCACTCCGGTTATGCGACACTACCGCGAGCGTCACTACCGCGTGTCACACTACGGCGAGTACGACACTACCGCGTGTAACACTACCGCGTGTCACACTACCGCGAGTACGACACTACCGCGAGTATAACACTGCCGCGTGTCACACTACCGCGCGTACCACAACCGCGAGTACCATAACCGTAGAGAGAACGCATGCAAACTTACTTCTTGTGAGTTTGTGTTCTAACGGCTTTGATTGGAAGCAACCCATTCTATATGTATTCTGATAGTGTGTTCTGATCGTTTTGAGTTCTTGGTTAGCATGACAAACATTGAATTAGTGTTCAGAGAACAGACCAGGCCTTTTTGTTTTATATTTCAAGGAAACATTTCAACCTTTGCCTTCAGCCATGGAAGTCATAAAATGACACGCGGTAATGTTATACTCGCGGTAGTGTGACACGCGGTAGTGTTATACTCGCGGTAGTGTCGTACTCGCGGTAGTGTCGTACTCGCGGTAAGTTCTGTTTCCGTACCCGCGACAGCGGCAGCGACAAAAGAAAACGCGCGCAAACGCGTGACGTGTTTCCGTACTTGCGTTTTAAACATGCGGTAAAATCTGTAAACTCCCGCGTTGCCGCGCGACAACGCGAAAAAATCGCTCCAGGACCCTTTCAAAAAAATCGCGTCGCTTGCCGCTTGTCGCGCTGCTAACGCGTCGCGCGTGTGGAAACACTCCTGGTCATTTTCTATGTGCTTGATTTTCGTCGCACCGCTGGAAAAACGCTATCGCGGGTACGGAAACACAACTTTAGTGTGAGACGCGGTAGTGGTACTCGCGGTAGTGACGCTCGCGGTAGTGACCAGTACCCGATCACTCCACATAAACGCTGGTTCTGGTTGCATTGTGCCGCTGACATACAGCTAATAGGATTTTTACACCCCCGGTATAGGGGTGTGTATATAGGTTTCACTCGATGTGTTTGTGTTCGCAAGTAGATCTCAAGAATGAACGGACCGATCGTCACCAAACTTGGTGAACAGGTTCTATACATTCCTGAGACGGTCCTTACAAAAATTGGGACCAGTCAAACACACGGTTAGGGAGTTATTGGTGGATTAAAATTATACAAGGCCTGGTATAGACGGACACCCCCGTTGGTCAAAGGGAAATAACCATTCTCACTGCCACCAACTGAGAAGGTTATTTCCCTTTGACGGGGGTGTAGTTCCTATCGGAGGAATTTCTTGTTTTAATCCTTTTGTGGTATTGCTGATGATGCTGAACATGTATTTTACTAGTTTACCAATATGTATCTTTGACCCTGATAGCCTACGAAAACGGAGCAATCATGGCCCAACATTGGCCCAATGCTGAATTTATTGGCGCGGTGTTGAGCCTTAGTCGGGCCGTTGTCGTAGGCTGTCAGGGTTTATGTAGCCTTGTTCCATTGTATTCTGACTGTCATAAAGTAATAAAGTAGATGTGTACTGCCGGGCAGTACATACCCCAAGCGAAGTCGTCCATCTGTGTGTACATGATTCTCTCTCTCTCTCTCTCTCTCTCTCTCTCTCTCTCTCTCTCTCTCTCTCTCTCTCTCTGTCTTAAAATGTGTCATCGATGACGTGTTTTCATACTTGCTAATGCGGCAGGCTAATCATGACGTCAAATTGAAACTTCTTGAAGTCTCTCAGAAAGGGACATGAAAACCATGTGGGGGTTACTAGTTTGGGCTGAAAAAAAACCCAACTCCACCTAAAATTCAAGCGCCTATGGGGCTGAATTATGCAGCATAAATTGTGAAACATCAGGATATCTCACACTTTCAATTCTGCCATCATGTCAAATCTGACAACAAACCTACCCACAAAATGTCATAAATATCGGTGTAGAATTGAGACTTAACGGTTTTTAACTGCCAAAAATAAGTTTTTTTGACTGGAATAGTTTGTCTTGAAATTCAGTTTGGGACAACGGACCCACCCACTAAATTTCATAAAGATAGGTGAAAATTTAAATGTAACGGTTTTTAACTGCCAAAATTATGTTTTTCTTCTGGAAAAGTATGGAGTGAAAATCAGTTGGGGACAACGAACCTACCCACAAAATTTCATAAATATCGATGAAGAATTGAGATTTAACGGTTTTTAACTGCCAAAAATAAGGTTTTTTGTCTGGAAAAGTATGTCTTAAAATTCAGTTTGGGACAACGGACCCACCCACTAAATTTCATAAAGATAGGTGAAGAATTGAAATTTAACGTTTTTTAACTGCCAAAATTATGTCTTTCTTCTGGAAAAGTATAGAGTGAAAATCAGTTGGGGACAACGAACCTACCCACAAAATTTCATAAATATCGATGAAGAATTGAAATTTAACGGTTTTTAACTGCCAAAATTATGTTTTTCTTCTGGAAAAGTATGGAGTGAAAATAAGTTGGGGACAACAAACCTACCTTTAAAATTTCATAAGAATCAGTGAAGAAATAGGATTTAACGATTTTTTAACGGCCTTTAAATCATTGGTGATGTCATCATAACCCAGTCGTTGTAGTTGTCGTCGTAGTTGTTGGTGTTGTTGTTGTCATGTTCGTTGTCGTGATTGTTGTTGTTCTCGTGTTGTTGTTTTTGTTGTTGTTGTTGTTGTTGTTGTTGTTGTTGTTGTTGTTGTTGTCGTCGTCGTCGTCGATGTCATTTGTTGTTGTTGTTGTTATCGTCGTCGTCGTCGTCATCGTCGTCGTTGTCAGAGGTTATTTCTAAAGATTTCATTGATAGTCTTTGTTCTCGTCACCAAGACTTGCTAAGAACAAGCTTGGAACAGCAAGAGTTCCAAGAACAAGATTAGAACAACTCATTACATCATTACCAGTACGTCATTTGTATTTAGAACACACTTTAGAAAAAAAACTCTTCAGCTACAAACCAGTCACCCTCACATGTCGGAGGTGTTTGTCTAAACCACTTACTGAAATGTTTTGAGGTTTAATGACCATACACATGTTGAACCGGTGAGTGTCTTCCGCTGCTTAATTCGCAAATAACTATTTTATTAAAGTCCGCTTGAAACGCTCAAAGATGAAATTCCATGTTAAAAAGTGACAAAAGTTTCACATTTTCCCGTTGTAACAGCTTCCGATGATATTATATGAAAATTCTGATCCTCTGAGAGGATTCCCCGAAACAAAATCAGTTTGTACGCCTAATTTTAATAGAATTGTCCAAACAGTGTCGCTAATATTGTGCTAAAAGATGAATTCTAGAACAATGTTCACAGACAGACACCACTTGGCAAAAAAATTTTCAGTGCTGGGAGATGAAAAAAAAAACTACCTCGCTACGCGCGGGCTCCGCCCGCGCTCCGCTTGGATTAATTTTAAGAGAAAGCAGTCATGAACACAAGGAGCTGGGAAAAGTTGCCTCTTACAACAAGCGTGGATAAAGACACATACTTGACACAGGCAAGTACTCTTTTTTTTTTTCAATCACCACTAGAAGTCCCTGGGCAGCATTTTGCTCTGAAAACTGAATCTCACATACGACAGGTGGATCAATTATTTTAAAAATGTGCCAAATTGCATATCTCCAAGGCCTTAAGACTAAGAGTAGATATTGGGAAGGCCAGTTCAAGAAGGTGTGGGTGGATCAACACATAATTTGCTGGTATACTGGGAACCGTCCCAGAGATAAATAATGTTATATATTATTTGTGGCATAAACTAATAAAGTTAGTCTCTCTCTCTCTCTCTCTCTCTCTCTCTCTCTCTCTCTCTCTCTCTCTCTCTCTCTCTCTCTCTCTCTCTCTCTCTCTCTCTCACACACACACATACACACACATACTGATGTCATCTGACTTACTTGGTATCACAAAAGGTGCTGCCTTGCCGGTTTTTGCTGAAAAATAACTCCGAGACAATTAGATTCAATGAATACAATGATACAAGTAACCGGCAAGTCATAAATCCAAGAAGGTGTGGGGACCGACACAAAATAGGCTGGTTGTGGGGTCCGTCACAGAGAAATTAGGTCGAAAGTGGGGTCCGACACAGAAAGTGGGGACCGACACAATGAATTATGGGAACCGTCACGCCTACGTCACAAAAGTGTGTGGGGACCGAACACAGCCAATTTCACTGACTACTTTTGTTGTTTTTATTATTACGGCTGTTTGGATGGCCCTACAATCTTGAAACTTGGGCTGTCTGCTACAGACATGTTGAACTTTTTGCTGGACCAACGACAGTTCCAAGCAGGCATTTTTTGGTAGGATATTTCTTGCCGATGCTACGAATTATGCAGTTTTGCAGTAAAGTGGAAGGCATTCTACCTAATAACGGCTAAAATATCAAAAACCTTCAATCCAACAGCACCTAGGCATGTAGTGTAAACACTCACAGATCTAACAAGACCATTCTCAGAGAGCAACATTGCGTAATACTACCATAAATGGATGTTTTGTCCGCGAATTTTGGCGTGTGGGAACCGAGTGGGAACCGAACACAAAGGGTCAGGGCACCGGACACAAAGCGTAGGGGAACCGTCACAGTGTCACCGGTGTGTTCGTGCTCTCTTTGCTTAGTCGGAGTTTTTGCTGATGAATTAATTTAGTAAACGCCCCCTGTGTAATTTAAAGAAATTCAGTCATAACAAAAAATGTAACTTACTACAAATCCAAAAACAAAGAGACTGCCAACGTTCCAAAATTCATCCAATTTTATATTTATATTAAAGTAACTATTTATGTGTGTGTGTGTGTGTGTGTGTGTGTGTGTGTGTGTGTGTGTGTTTCTTGTTTTTTTAACTCACCACAGCAAACATTTGGGGTGTTGATTTTTGTCACGTGTCGTGACCAAGTGGAAGGATGGTCTTATCCCATGTAAATCCAGGCCAGATCTGAGATGTTTTCACAAGAAGGAGTGTACCTTTACTGAAGTACCGAAGAGGAAACGACTCACCATTTTGTCTGAAACAACAGACACCCACCTTCCCTCAAACATACACAAGTGGATCAGCTCTTTGACGTATACTGGGTATAACAAGGGATTAACAACCGGGCCTGTACATTTCAAAAAGAAACGCTAGCTTCACAAAATGAGAAGTGAGGCATCGGATTATCTTGTTTGTTCCCAGTTACTTGAAGTTCCCACCACAAAGATCTTTTTTGACACCAGCAGGATCAAATCTAAAGATTTTGTCTTTGGATTCCTTTTTTGGGATGGGTTGTACAGCTTGGCAAAAACTTTTTTTCTGTTCCATATTTTGTTTTCTTGTACAGCATGGCAACAAACAAAAATTATGTTCCATACAGTGGACCCCCCCCCCTCCCCCCTTTTTAAGACCCCCAATTTAAGACTTCCTCCTTGTTAAGACCTTGTTTTCACAGACTTTCTGTTCATGATCTCTGTAAATTTACCTCTATTTTAAGACTTCCCCTTTTCAAGACCTGAATTTCTGATTTTTCGAGGTCGTTAAAGGGGGGTTCCACTGTATTTTGTTTTCTTGAGAGCCAGCAGAAGTGGGTTAGGCTGAGGATAAGTGAAGCAGGGGGGGGTAGGGGGGAGGGGTAAGTGGCGCTGGGTCGAAAATGGTGCACGTGATGATCCGTGAAGACGCGGGGAAGGCAGAGTAGCCTAACCATATTTCCGAAACTGTGTTTGTGTGTGTGTGTGTGTGTGTGTGTGTGTGTGTGTGTGTGTGTGTGTGTGTGTGTGTGTGTGTGTGTATGTATGTATGTATGTATGTGTGTGTGTGTGTGTGTGTGTGTGTGTGTGTGTGTGTACTGGATGTGTGTGTACACGCGCGCGCGTGTGTGTGTGTGTGTGTGTGTGTGTGTGAATTTCTCTGGAAGAAATTAATGTATAATTCCAACAAATCAAAGAGCTAAAGAACGTAACAATCAATTGATTCCAATATTCAGTTATCAAGAAAAGCTCTTTACAACCGCCATTGTTCATGTTTTCATCTTTGATGAGAACCACAACAAAATGAGGCCAGAGCGTTATTTTCCAAATTTGAGAATGGAAGTTAGTTGCTTCTTAATTTTACGCTGTTTTTGTTTTTTGTTTTGTTTTTAAATGTCTATCGTGCTAGGAAGCTAATCTGTAGAACTCTCACGCCTTCTCATTTCATGCTCTGAGTGCTTGTGTCCCTTTGCAACCTGTAGATCCATCTCCCTGGGTGTTTGTTTGTTCTCTTTCACCTTTCCCTGTGCAGAGAAACCCCGCTTCTTAGACCACCAAGAATCTTTAAAAAAATCAATGAAATATGAACAAGGCAGGGAGTCTTAAATTGGGGTACATTTCCCGTCGTTAAGAACAAATAAGATATGGTCTTAAATTGGAGGAGGGGATGTGGGAGACAAGACAAGACAAGACAAGACAAAATCTTTATTATCGAGGGTAATAGATAAGCAAGAATATTGCTTTTTTACATCCAGCCCTCGCCCTAATATAGGGTCAACAAGAACAGAAAACAATATAATCAAATAACTATCACATCTAACTTATAATACATGATATATATATACAGATATAAAAAAAAAAATTTAAAAAAAAAAAAAATTGTCATGCTGCATTTTAAGTACAATTTCCAATAATAAATATGTCAATTTTTAACATATCTTAATTTAGATCTGCATATTATTATAATTTATTATAATAGAGAGAGAGAGAGAGAGTGAGAGAGAGAGTGAGAGAGATAGAGAGTTCCACAGTACTGATGAGCATTTCACCTGCCAAGCATTACTTTGCTTAATCCCTCTCCCCATTAAAAATGTATGGGTATCTTTTAGTGTGTGTTGGTAGGTAGGCGTCGGACCAAAGGTCTATAATTGACAAAGGACACCACGGCAGACATAGGATTCTCTTTCAAAAGGCTTGAACACAATGAAAGCATGCTAGACATGAAGTAGAATATCAAACTTAATCCTTGTTTGGATTTCATTCATGTGGAGACGATGGTTTCGTATTTTTGCATTTAGAGAAGCAAACGCCTACAGATAAGATAGTATCATAACTGAAAATACTGTACATTCATGCAAGGGCAGTTTCAACTTATTGGTTCATATAATAAACAGGGGATGGACTTGGGTTAGAATGAAACGCCTTTTACGGGGAGGATGGGGAATTGGGAGGTCATGCAGCCCCCTGAAGTTAAAAAAATGTAATAATTTGCATATTAAAAATTAGCTATTTTGTGTGATTTTAATACTCAGTCAATCACTTTTTGATTGACAGAACAAGCATATTTACGCAGATCCACATAAAAAACCCATCTCTGTATATAGTTTGAAAGTTTCCTTGCTGTACGTGTATGTGTATGAATATGGATATAAAGGACCATTAGTTACTTTTCAAGAAATCAAGTGTTCAGTACAGATGTTTGAATTGCATTAACCATTGTTGGAAATTTGTATGCCTTTAAATATATCCCGATCACAAAAGGAAATCATATTATTAAACTTTATGGTTTGTGTGTGTGTGTATATATTTTTTACTTATATGTGTGTATATTTTGTACTTATCTAAAACTGATTTGACTAAATTTGTATGTCCAATGTGAACCTCATTTCATTTTTGAATAGCACAACTCAAAACTTTCTTTC
>NW_027129038.1:0-2500 GCF_037325665.1 Littorina saxatilis
GGCCAAAGCCTACACCCAACATGCGGTCCCTCCCCGCCAACGTCCGCCCCTTACTTTCTACACGCTTCGGACGGATCCCAGAGATATGGGGCTCCGAGGCCCCCCGCTTCCTACGCCGTTCGTGACCGCGCCGCCCAATTTCGCACAGCCTGTGTTGTATCTCGACATGCTGGATGCGGTGCGTGGGAAGCAGGCTGCTAATGGGACGGTCCCCAATGGTGAGAACAGGATTTTGTTTTGTTTTGTTTTGTTTTGGGTTTTTAGTTTTGTTTTTATTATCATTTTATGATGTGTGGGACCATCAGTAGTGATGATGAGCTGTGGATTTCAGCGGTGACTGAGACTGTGGTTCTGGGATTAAAGGTACCATTCTTCCTGTGCATACCATCTTGCAAATCAGTGTAGACCCGTCCAGGCCTTTACCGGAGATAAGAATCGATGCACCCCCCACCCCACCCCCACCCCCCTCCCTTCTTTTATTACCTTCTTCAAACTACTGCGATAGAACTAGATTTAAATCGTTTCAAACAGGGATACCCCCATGTCAATTCCGACAGGGAACAACTTTGAATCGATCCCGTTGAAGGAACATGAACAAAAAAACCTGACTGTTCAAAACGAGAATGATTGTTGTATCTCTGTGCGTGTCTTTACTAATGTTTAGTATTTTTGGAGCGTCTTTGCTGTGGTGTTTACAAAAATGCAGAACCGGATCTTGATACATTGAATAATGATAACTTGAAAGAACTGCAAACGATAGGCTGACGGGTCTCTCTCTCTTGCAAAGGATGCACTGCAGTTGTGTGGTTGATGCTGCTTGGTTGCTTCCCTTGACTCATGCGGGTCAACTTATGGATAACATTGGTTGCTTCCCCTGACACGCTCTCTCTCTCTCTCTCTCTCTCTCTCTCTCTCTCTCTCTCTCGCTCTCTCTCTCTCTCTCTCTCTCTCTCTCTCTCTCTCTCTCTCTCTCTCTCTCTCTCTCTCTCTCTCTCTCTCTCTCTCTCTCTCTCTCTCTCTCTCTCTCTCTCTCTCTCTCTATTTCTTTGCTGACATTGTGTTCGGAGACAAAAAGCAAAACAAAACAAAAACAAGCAAACGCACACTCAAAAAACGTAAGTCGTTTATGCAGTCCAGTTTGTATTCTTTTCAACGAATTATGCAGTCCAGTTTGTATTCTTTTCAACGAATTATGCAGTCCAGTTTGTATTCTTTTCAACGAATTATGCAGTCCAGTTTGTATTCTTTTCAACGAATTATGCAGTCCAGTTTGTATTCTTTTCAACGAATTATGCAGTCCAGTTTGTATTCTTTTCAACGAATAATGCAGTCCAGTTTGTATTCTTTTCAACGAATTATGCAGTCCAGTTTGTATTCTTTTCAACGAATTATGCAGTCCAGTTTGTATTCTTTTCAACGAATTATGCAGTCCAGTTTGTATTCTTTTCAACGAATTATGCAGTCCAGTTTGTATTCTTTTCAACGAATTATGCAGTCCAGTTTGTATTCTTTTCAACGAATTATGCAGTCCAGTTTGTATTCTTTTCAACGAATTATGCAGTCCAGTTTGTATTCTTTTCAATGAATTATGCAGTCCAGTTTGTATTCTTTTCAACGAATTATGCAGTCCAGTTTGTATTCTTTTCAACGAATTATGCAGTCCAGTTTGTATTCTTTTCAACGAATTATGCAGTCCAGGTTGTATTCTTTTCAACGAAAGTAGCCTACTCCTCTGTTTGATTTGTTTGTCATTCTCTATCCATCCCTGCAACGTTTATATATTCACCCATGCTGATCAGACCCAACGTTTTTACCCGCAGGTTATGTTCGTCGCTACCAACCTAGACAGCAACCCCCTCCAGGCTATGTTTACGGTACATTCCCGTTTGCTTTTTGTTGTTTTCATCCGCACTGAGGCTTGGTGTAGTCACTGGCGGAAGGTATCGTCCACTGGACTACTACTATCACAGAAAGACTACAAGGTATGTCACTCACCTTCGAGTCTTCTGTGTTCTTGGAGCGGCTTCCTGGGGAAAAAATATTGTTCAAGACGGTTTGCCTCTTATTACAGTCTGTGTAAGGTAAATTATATACAGTTGAATGATTGTTTGAACTATTATGTGCCTTTAGTTTTCAGCTTCCGTTCGCTGCAGGTTGTTTTTACCATCATTTGGACGAATCTTCGTTTGCGAGCCGCTAATCCACTTGGGGACAAATCATGTATCCGCACCGAATATGCATACCAGGGGCGGATCAGTTGCTTTGTAAGGGGGGGTGCACTTTGAATGGAAAGTGAATGTGATGGGCGCGAAGCGCCCGAATTTGCTAGGGGGGTTCGGGGGCATGCCCCCCCCCCCCCCGGAAAAAAATTTGGCTCAAAGAAGCAAAATGGTGCCATCTGGTGCCATTTGAACTTATAAATGGTCATAGAATCAGCTTTCCAATTTTTTATTTATTTTTTTTCTGTGCTGGAGGGGGGGTGCACGTGCACCCTGTGCAC
>NW_027129038.1:7500-14223 GCF_037325665.1 Littorina saxatilis
GACCCGGAACCGCCTGCGTTGCGCATGCTTCCTCTGGACTCCGGGTCGGACAACGAACCGACGCCCCGAGAGGACTACAGCGCTCGCCAGGTGACGAGGGAGGTCCACGCTTTCAGCTTCACAACCATGACGGCTGCTTATTCCCCGCAGCTGGAAAAATCCGCAGCAGAAGGGGATGGCAGTTTTGATGCCATTTTGAACTCTGTGACTTTGGGAGACGGAGGTGCCGGCATGGCGGTGGCTTCGGGGTCAGCACGACCTCCTACGCCTCCTTTCGACGGGGACTTGTCTCCCAGAGACGTGGTGTACCCGCTTATACGCCACAGTCTCAGACAGCGAGACTCCGACGACGATAATCTGATACCCTCCCCACCTCGGGTGCCCAGCCCTCCCCCTGACATCCCTTCCCCGACAGACGGCGATCAGGACACGGGGGAGTTCTTCGCCGCCGCTGCCGTTTCCGCTATTCCTCCAGCCCCTCGTCCCCCTACCCCTCCCCCTGGCAAACTCCTGCCCACCACGGAATCCCAGATGAACATCCTTCGCGACCTGCAAGCAGAGGGAGCCAAAGCCAAGCAGGAGCGTTCTTCCTCTCAGGGCAACCTAGCTGCCTTGCCTTTTATGGCGGAGCTCAAACGGCGACAGCGAGATCCAGAGGACGAAGACGACGACGACGAGGAGGATGAGGGTGACTCTCCCCTGTCTCCCACCATGAACGCCGCCGCCATGCAGGAAAGGGGAGACGATATCCTGCGAGGGCTTGACGCGGTGCTGTCCCCTGACTCGCTGGGCGGGTCTCGGTCCCAGATGGTCTCGTTCGCCCAAGACCCGCCCGAGATCATCCCCAGTATCCAACCTGGTTCGTCCACGTCGCTTTTGCCAGACTACGACCACGACCCATCGCCCAACTCGTTTGCGCCACCGCCACCACCACCGCCCCCTCCTCCTCCTCCTCCTCCCCCTCCCCCACCTCCCCCACCCCCTCCTCCGCCTTCTAAAGTGATGTCTCATCGGTTTTAAACTTAAAGAAATTGTATGAAATTATGTTTATCTCTTGAGTTTTGGCATCACCAACACCTCCGCTCCCTCTCCCCTCCTCCAGCCCCGCTACATCCATCTCCTTCGTCTCCCAAAGAGATGTCTTATCAATTTTAAACAAAGAGAAATCATTTTCCTTTTTGTCTCCTTACTTGTTTGTTATCAACGGCTTTTGTTGAACAAGTACCTTCAACCCTTTAATCTCAACACCTCCCACATTCCATCTTCACCCTCTCCCCCAATCCTATCCCGTCCCCGCCCCCAATTACACACACAGACGGGTTCTCCAGTTTTCAGTATCCGACATGACAGAGACACTTTCAGTTCTCTCCCCTTCCTTGGATCCAGAGACTATACCAAGAACTGTTGTTTTTGTGCCGATCTGATCTATACATTTGTTTCGCCCTTTCGTTATTCACATAATCATATCTATGCAGTTGTTTGATTATAAAAGTGTGTTACTCTGCTTTATGGTGGTTACTTTGCGATTTGTATAACGCCATAAGAAAATTATCTTGTGTACTTGAAGACGTACCGACAGTGTCTCAAATTGTCTCACAGATCAGTAAATCACTGTTACTGATCAATGGCGGTTACTCTAATACTTCACCAGTTGTTCTTAAATGGCCGAGGTAAAAATGACCTTATCTATAGTTGTGGTCAGTCGTATTCAAGTGAAATTATGCAAAAAGTTGAGTTATTTATCCGAAATTACTTAGGAGTGTATCTAACCATTACCGCTTGTTGACTGAGGAGGTGTGGATTGATACTGAGTGTTTTTTCTTTCTTGTGCATGCTGTCTCAGATTTAGATATTTTAGTTGAAATACTTGTTCAAACTGATGATATCATAGAGACCGTCCAAAAGTTATTCTTCTTCCTTAGACATAGGTGTGCAGTTAAACCTATATATCAGCTCTTTCATTCTTTTTGTGATAACATTTTTTTCTTCAAAACTTGTTTTCTGTTTGGATGTGTTTAGGATATTTACAGCGCTTAGTTGAATAACGAAAGGCGTGACATTTATTTTCTTTGGTATATTTTGCAGTCGTAATCGTCAGTAAGAAGTTTCCGAATATTCTTCTGTAGATAAGAATGTTGTTTTGTTTTTGTTTTTGTTTGTCTCGTGAGTGTTTATGTAAAATCAAAGCAGTATTTGTAGTTTGCTTGATTTTTCTCTGGCTGTTTCCAGACTTTCAATTATTAAATGACGTTGAAGACGAACATTCAAGTTTCGAAAGAAACATTGTGACTTAATCAATATGGCTAACACACACGTAAAGTGATAAGGAACATTGGTCTTTTCTTTACCTGCAGGGATGTTTTCTCATTTTCAAGAAGTGTGTCTGCAGCTGTAACTTAATTCCTGCTCTTTAAACATGGTTTCTGTACTTCCTGTTCATGTGTTTACCTGAAAAATATCTTTGTTTCGTAGATAATGTAATGACAGTGTTCTCATATGTGATAAAGTACTAAATACCATAAATAGTATTGTGAGTTGAAAAATTGTTAATGTGAGAGGACTCTTAACCAGATACGTAGGTTTGCCTTCGTTAAAACTACCTTAGAAGACTTTCAACTTATTGGAGTTAAGATCTTTTCGACCAAGCAGTGGTTGGATCAGCTATGAACTTTGCCTGGTCGACGAGAGATGACCGTGTTGTGTTAATGCAGAACGAACTTCTTCATCTTCTAATTTAAAAGAAAATAGTGTCCGTGAAAATGTCAGTTTTCAGTGTTAAAAGGTACTAATTTTGTATAAGAAAAAACATGATTTGATGCGAAATTATCCAGTGCAGATACTCATTTTTTCACTAAGAAAAACATTCTGCTTTGATGCGGAATTTTCACTGCATGCAGTTACTGGCCTTGATGTAAGAGAAGCCTACTGCTTTTTTACGGAATCATCCACTCAGGAGTACTGAAACTTAAGGTACGATCATCCCTCGTAGAATTCTGTAAAATAATGAAAAAATTAGAGCTACTATTTTGCATGTGATCCAAGAGATTCTGCCGTTGATGTTACGTTCTGAGGGTGCTAACTTTCATGCTTGTTGATTATTGTGCAAAACATTCCAGTGATATAATCCATGTTATCCACCCTCATACTATTATAATATGTACTGACGCAATAACAATTATAGCATGCTTTGTCGTGTATCTTTTTATCCAACGATTGGTAGATGTATACTGCTTGTTTCGTGTGTACCATCTCAGATTGTTACTAGAACTCGGAAAAGAGAAAATATGCACAAATATGTCCATGTACTTAAAACATACTGCAAGATACAGAATGGTATATATCTCATGCTTTCAAAATAAGGCACCATATATCATCTTCTGACTAACAGTCTATGATGATGTTCATTGTTAAATAATGTTGTCTTTTAATCTTTACATGTTATGCTCACACACTACTGTGATGAAGAAACAAATGTGTTCCCAAAGCACAGACTTTATATATTCTGTAAATGAACAAAGTTTACGAAAAAGCGATAGAAAAGGAATAGTTTAGCTTTTGTTTTAGTAGTTGATGTTTATACGTATACACAATTCATGCCAGTTTTCTGTAAGTGTTCTGATTTAATTACTGTTATTTTAAGATAAACAGAATCTTTGAAGCTATGAGTATCCACTTGCTCAAAACAGTATTTGTGGTTTGGTTGTGCGAGAAGTGAGTAATTACTTCACAAATGAAATGTTCTGATTTGTACCAATAAAGTGTATTTTAGTACCGACTGTTTGTTGTCAATTGCTTTGGGTGTGACAATCGAAACAAAAACTTTCGAAAATTAACACTACACTTGAAAAAAAAAGTGTTAACTTTCTGGATATATTATGGAATGCCATGCTGAATCCTTGTGCTGTGGAAGTGTGTACGTGTGTTAATGTATGTGTGTGTGTGTGTGTGTGTGTGTGTGTGTGTGTGTGTGTGTGGCTGGCTGTGTGTTTGTGTATACATGTGTGTGTGTGTGTGTGTGTGTGTGTGTGTGAGCCTGTCTGTCTGTCCATCTGTCTGTCTGTCTTTCTGTCTGTCTGTCTGTATGTGTGTGTCTGTGTGTGTTCGTGTGTCTGTCTGTCTCTCCATCCCTCTGACTGTCTCTCCCTCTCTCTATCTGTCTCCTTATATCAGCCTTTCTGTCTCCATCTCTCTGTGTCATTTACTATGCGATCATCCAACAAAAGCTCGAGTTTATTCACTCGTCAAGTCCAACCTTTTTCTAATGGTAACACTGCAGCAAAGACAAGAGCCATCTGGTTATGCAAGAATACTGAGTTCGTCATCTGAACTGTATTTAAGATGACATTAAGATACAACTTCTCCTCGCTCAATTGGCGTGGGAAAGTCGTTATCGATCGATCGAGGGCAAGTTTGATCAATACATTGAAACATACCCGAAGGCAAAATTGGACTGCAATGGATCGTTCTTCGATTATGGTCCATACTCCGGTATGACATTAGTGAAAAACTGTTAAAATGTTTAATACGCTAGCTGTTGGCGTCAGATGCTGGTATTTATTTTATGTTCGGCACAGTGTTCCAGGCTTATTGTAGAAGAAATGGTCCGTTTTTTTGCTGTTGCATGTTTCTATGAGCACATCTATTTTATATGTTTTAGTATGAATTTGTTTCTCTCGGTTTTTAAAAAAAATAAAATTTGACTCAGCAACGCTTTAATAAAGGCGTCGATCGTTGGTTTTGTTTCTTCTTGTACGTACAACTGGACGTCTGAATTATGCCGGGGCTGTCGGATGCAAAGCTATCTTTAAAGATACCTCCCTCTCTGTCTAAACAATCATGGGAAACTCATCGAAGATCTGTTCAGGCTCCAACAAAGGATCAGAGCATCTTGTTATATCAACAATCCACAGCCTGGCTGATTCCTCTGTATAGTTGGAATGTGTTGTTGAATCAATTAATTTCTTAACTGAAGCCTATGCAAACCTGAAAACGAAATTTAAGGAGCGAACAAAATCTGACTTTTCACAGAAAAAAAGCGAAGGAAAGAATGTATCAAATAACCAAAGGGAAGTAATCGCTATTTATGCATACGACATGTGTAATGGAGTGAGCGAGAGTTGTACGGAACCTTACTCCTGGCACCTGAGAGAATAATAACACGCATTGGAATGAACAAGCGACTTTCATCCTCAAAAAAATAAGTGCCAGGAGTAAGGTTCCGCACAACTCTCGCTTACTCCATTACACATGTCGTTTGCATAAAGAGCCATTACTTCCCTTTGGTTATTTGATATCTTAACAACGCTCTGTCTCATTTCGTTTACGATTCTTTTTGAAGGGAAGAATGCTGTTATCCCATACAAAAGTCTGAACAGGTTGTGGAGATTCACACAATGGTCAAAACGGGTAGGACAGCATTTTCATTCTCATTACTTCATCATCCCATTGTTGGGACATTCTGGTCGCTTCCTCCCAGTGGAAAGCTTGCAGTGACACGAGTCGCGCTACCCAGGTTTGTACTTGTTTTAGGTGTAACTGACCAGGCACATGCACTTCTAGCGGGATGATCGAGGTCTTTTACGTGCCACAGTGGTGACACAGGGGGGGGGGGGGGGGGGGGGGGGGGGGGGGGGGGGAGGACATGGATTCCGTCTCTGAGTCTGCACATAAACTTGACCCTTGTCCTTCTCGGCCCGGATTCGAACCAGTGACCCGCGGATAACTAGTCGAGTGCTCTATCCACCTTAACCCCACCTCGCTCCCGTCCAACCCCAACCGCCCCCCCCCCCCCCTCAATACTGCCCCTCCTCCCCCCCTCCCCGATCTGTGTTGATTCACACGGGGGTCAATACGAGATACGAGATGGTAGGTATCTTTAACAACCGTGCAATCCATGCGTATAGACTCGTGAGAAATTCCGATTTCGGCAAAAGAGACATTGCACTACCTTTACCTTTTGGTCCAGTCTTATTCTCAGCCATAGACGTCCTCTCCTACTTCGCTCAAGGCTGCTTTGAAGAAAGAGATAGATTGAACTCATCCAGGTGTATCGACTATGCGGCGATGTGCATTGAGCCGTGACCATCGCTGGCGACGCAGTTTAGTCCGAGCCTGGGTGTACATTTATGAACAGAGAGAGAGAGAGAGAGAGAGAGAGAGAGAGAGAGAGAGAGAGAGAGAGAGAGAGAGAGAGAGAGAGAGAGAGAGAGAGAGAGAGAGAGAGAGAGAGAAGGATAAATTTCCTCCACAACTGTCTTTACCTGGTTAAAAAATATGCATTTTTACGATTTGTGTAGCGTGTCCAAGTGACACGTTCGCCTGCAATCACGACTCGCTTGACCCCTACTCTGTATAACACAGTTTATGAAAAGGTAAAAAAAAAAACGATTAAATAATATGCACTAATCGTACAGCCAGTAAAATATCCTCTACGAATCTGTCGTCCTTTCTGATGTACCTTATCTGGTTTATATTTTACGACAATTGGAAAATGACAAAAAATCACTTACAACAGTGGGCGCGAATGAGTTGCGTTTCTTTCGCCGGGTAGTGTACATGTAGCATACAGCGTTCAGGAAAAGGTGAGGCAAGCAGGTGAACCTTAGGAATTTGTTCATATCGATTTCTTGGTGGAAAGCCGACGGAACTAGTGGCTGTAGAGAGGAGGACAGTACGGGCGAGTTTATGACTTTCTTGGAGTGAGGAATGATTGGGTAAGTTGAG
>NW_027129039.1:5000-19934 GCF_037325665.1 Littorina saxatilis
AATATGAAAGACTCCCTTAAATTATTAAAACAAGCCTGTTTGGAAAAGAGGATTACTAAACACCAAAGGAACACGAACAATGATGAGAGCTATATGTTTGTATGCTATAATCGGTACAGAAACTAGACAAACAATCTATCCATCATTCCCTGAAGTGCGAAAGACTGCTTTGAACCCCTTTTTTTTGCATTTTACGTAGGCACGGTACAAGCTTCAGATGCACCCAATTATCTAACACCTCAAGTCTCATGTATTTTTGATGTACACAGCAATTAACGTGATATGATCAATCGCATAGTACAACAAAAGCACAAATCAAGGCTTTTTATGAGGCTTTGTACTAAAAAATCAGCAAAGAATCATAAAAAATGGTTTGAATGGTTCAGAAAGGAACCTGTTCTCTGTTAATAAGAAAACTAATCAGAACAAGAAATTCCTCCGAGGTAGGAAAAACACCCCCGTCCTTACCATTCTCACTGCCACCAACTGAGAAGGTTATTTCCCTTTGACCATTAATATGTCCCTCTATAAGTCCTTGTAGAATCTTAATCCACCAATAACTCCCTAACCGTGTGTTTGACTGGTCCCAATTTTTGTAAGGACCGTCTCAGGAATGTATAGAACCTGTTCACCAAGTTTGGTGACGATCGGTCCGTTCATTCTTGAGATCTATATGCGAACACAAACAAACAAACAAACACATCGACCGAATCCTATACACACCAATAACTCCCTAACCGTCTGTTTGACTGGTCCCAATTTTTGTAAGGACCGTCTCAGGAATGTATAGAACCTGTTCACCAAGTTTGGTGACGATCGGTCCGTTCATTCTTGAGATCTATATGCGAACACAAACAAACAAACACATCGACCGAATCCTATACACACCCCTATACCGGGGGTGTAAAAACAGGCGCGTTTTCTTAATTATCATGTTTTTGAGGCTACAACAAAAACAATAATGATACTGTTTTTAGTGCAGAAGCCTACAAAGAAATGACAATTATTTCGCTGCGAAACAGGATTTTGTTATAGAAGGTTTTGAACATGACCCGTTTGCTTTGGAAATTGATGACTGCAGACGTATATTCTTTGATGTCGCATTTGCTGCCAGCAAATTTCTGGGAAAGCATTTTTATATAGCTCGTAAAATACCTGTTTCATGATTATGTTCCTTTCGACATGCTCTTTATAAAACCCGACGATAACCTGGTTATTTGATGAGTGTTATTTTTGCATCTATTCGAACTGCATCGGCTGCATATTTTTTTCATGCAATGATTTCGCCCCAAGGAATCAAAGTAAAGAAGAAATTCCTGAATCGATGGTATGACATAAACTTCCATAGTCTGCGATAAAGTACAGTTCGAATGAAACGTGAAAAACTAGAGCAGACAAAATTGCAATTTTCTATCGATCACAGCCATGCGAAAGTTAAATACATGTATTAGCCAGTACAGTGGATCGTGAGCACTCGCCGAAAATAGGTGATAACAAGCTTTGTCCTATATCTAGATATAATGAAAACCATCCTGCCTGTGAGCTGTACATTTATATCTGCCCTGGTTAAAAACCTAGCTATAAACTGAAAGTCGCCCTGCCTGGGGGCTATGTATCGATATCTGCCTTTGACACTGTGCACGTGCTATGTGTTGCCGCTTGCGTGACAGGTGCATGTGTGGCGACAAATTTCCTTTCCTTTTTTAGGTAAATTTTTCTGTATGTGATGAGAATGTATGTTATGCTATAATTGGATTTCTCTTGCTTTGTGTGTTCTTTTCGTTTTCAATTTTCAAGTAGAAGTTTGAAATAAATCGTTTAGTGCAGGTGGGTGTGGAAGTTAGTTTTCTAGTTTCAACTTCTGTAATTTCTTTTCTCTCATTAACCTTTTTGAAATTTAGCACACTGTATAAACTTCTTAACTCTGTCATAGTGAAAGGCAGGGGTGTTATACATGTACAAGGCACTTTGATTAACTCCAGGTACCATCTTTGCCATACCCCCCGCGGGTTAGGGGGAAGAATTTACCCGATGCTCCCCAGCATGTCGTAAGAGGCGACTAACGGATTCTGTTTCCCCTTTTACCCTTGTTAAGTGTTTCTTGTATAGAATATAGTCAATGTTTGTACAGATTTTAGTCAAGCAGTATGTAAGAAATGTTAAGTCCTTTGTACTGGAAACTTGCATTCTCCCAGTAAGGTAATACATTGTACTAAGTTGCAAGCCGCCCCTGGAGCAAATTTTTGATTAGTGCTTTTGTGAACAAGAAACAATTGACAAGTGCCGAAGTGGCTCTATCCCATCTCCCCCCTTTCCCCGTCGCGATATAACCTTCGTGGTTGAAAACGACGTTAAACACCAAATAAATAAAGAAAGAAAGATCTTTACCATCGACGCAGCATCAAGCATGAACATTGCTCGCGCGCAACAACTCACGCCACCCAGTAAGCATGACAGTCACAGTTTTACAGCGACATCGGACATCTGTGTGCACGTGCCAGAACAAACAGTCGTCATTACAGCACGACGCCAAAGTGTCAAGGTCTCTACCTATCTCATCAGCAGGACTCGCTTTGAAGCCTAGGCAATTGCCTTGGCAAAGAGCTAGTTAAGTATACTGGCAAACCTGCAAGCGTCGTCGTCATGTTCTCTTTGAAGTTTCAAGGCGGCTTGCACGACGTGTTCGAATACGTTTTTTCTAGTGTGTGTGTTTTGTTTTTTATTGCACGCGTGCTTTGCGACATTACGTGATAGCATGTATCTTCTGTTGACCTTGTCGGTTGATTAAACCGTGTGAGGTAAAAAGGGAAGAGGTTCATTTGGTTGTAAGGATGCCAAAATTGACATTAAGAAACGTGTATTGGAATGGTGGTAGGTAGCTACATGTGACGTCATCTTTGTTGGCTTCTCGTTTCGGTTTGAGGAGAAAGGTTTTTTGCTGGACGAATCACAAAGATAGGAAGCTGTTTGGATCTTTCGAGGTTGTAGATTTTTTTCTCTCTCTCTCTCTCTCTTTTCTCTCTCTCTCTCGCTCTCTCTCTCTCTCTCTCTCTCTCTCTCTCTCTTTCTCCCCCTCTCTCTCTTTTCTCTGTCTCTCTCTCTCTCTTTTCTCTCTCTCTCTCTCTTTTCTCTCTCTCTCTCTCTCTCTCTCTCTCTCTCTCTCTCTCTCTCTCTCTCTCTCTCTCTCTCTCTCTCTCTCTCTCTCTCTCTCTCGCCCATTTGGACGCGTCCGTGTGTATGTTCTTGCTCGAATACAAACGTGGATTCGCGAAAGACCGAAAGCTCAGTGACGTCATTAAAAACCAGCTTCCTTTGCTCAGGGTCGACAAACCAACTCGATCTGCACAATGTCAAAGTGTGTATTTACTTGAAATATTTATGTTGAACAATATTTTGTTTCCCGTTTCACACCAAACGGTTATCTGCTCAACGTCCAACAATTTGCGCGAGTAAAGTTGTTTTTCAAAAACTAAAATGTCACGCTTTCGTCATCATAGCATTCTGAATGAATAACTGACACCTCTTATGACGTCATTCAATATTCAAACTTGCTCTTCGAAATCTCAAGTTTGTCGTCAAGACGCCATCAAATACCCGGTTCAAATACTTGCTAGTGTTGGTGGTATCGATATTTTAATGTCACAACAGGCAGAACAAAAATTGTTGAAATGCTACTCGGGGCGAATTACAAACTTGATAGCAAACGATAGCAAACACTTTGATGGAGACACACAGAATGACACGTGGATTCTTTCTTATACACACGCACGCACGCACGCACGCACGCACGTACGCAGGCAGGCAGGCAGGCAGACAGAAAGGCTCGCACGCACAAACACGCGCACACACTTAAAACACTCACACAGGCCCTCTATCTCTCTCTCTCTCTCCTCAATAATGACGTCAATGATTGGGATTCTGAATGATGACGTATGCGGCAACTGGATATTTCACAAGATGTTGTAGTAATTTTACGCTTAGTTATTTGTCAGATCAATAGTATTGCTTGAGAGAGACAAACTTTTCAGCTCTCACGAGTTTTTGAACATGTGCATGATCTTGCTATTTTGCTCTTGATCGTGATTTCGTTTAAATACTTTGGAAAACGCAGACACATTGTTTTCGGGCCGAGCTACTTTTCAAACGTTGGTGTCAGTAAACACTCATAAAGTAGGATTATATATTTTCTTTGAAAAACTTGAATTGCTTGAATTGAATTTATCGATGGCATGTATATACGATATAAACATGTGTGGCCACACAACAAGCTAAGCTTATATTAAGGGTGGTTATAAATATGTACATCTAGATAGGAATTGTTATTTCACGTTATGTCAAGGTCATAGAATCACTTAAACCCTTATGAGAACGCAAGACAGACAAGATACAGTTTTTACACACACACAAAGAAAAGAGGAAAACATGCAGCAAAAGAATTAGAGGATGTGACAGAGGACGGGAAGGACTGCAATATCGGGGAGATCCCGGGGTCAGAGGGTGGAGGGGGGGGGGGGGGGGGGGTCAGAGAGACGATGAGAGACTTTCACAGACTTGCTTGATCAATGCTTCTGAAGCAGCAAAAATTTCATTTACATTGTCGTACAAACTAATTAAGCTGAGGTTAGTCATGTGAATACACAGAGAAAAAAACTTTAATAAAAAGATTCACTCAAAACTTGACCTTCAGTAAAAACGCAAAACATCATGACCTGCCAATAATCAAATACTGGATCATTGACATGGTGACCACAGGGTAATCAAAATCTATCACTTAACCTGTCTAGTGATTTGAATGCATTAATGTGCTTTGCGGTAGAGGCGAAATACTATCACTGGAATAGGTTGATGAAACGTATGCTCTGTTTATTTGTTTTTGTGGTTTTCTTTTCGCTTTTCAATGGTAGAAAACTTGATATACACTTATTTAAAGGAAGATATTGTGTCGAATGGCTAAACGTAGTTTGGCAAGGGTTTCTTGCAAAATGATGCGGCCTTACAGACGAGCGAGCCCATACCAACGACGGACTGTGTGTATGTCCGGGCTAAAGTCAATCCAACTCTCACGGCACAACCAGAGAATTTTCGAGACGTCGCGAGATGTCACGACACTAAACTGTCACAGGACACACAGGGAGCAAAAGTCACTGGGAACAACGACTTTATCCCCCCCTTCTCAACACACATCCCTCCCCCTTTAACCCTTTGTCATGTCCTCTGTGTAACTCCGTGATCGAAGTTTAGCCACAAGGATTACGGGTCCTGAGATTTCGCCACCAGAATTACGGGCCTCCATTCGATTTTGAGGGCGAGAGAGGGCGCTGTGTGCGCAGTGCATTGTTTCAAGGTTGACGATAAATTGATATGTTGACGTCTTTGACACGTGGGGAGGACACGTGAGGATTATGTCAAAGTAAAAACAAGTCGCGTAAGGCGAAATTACTACATTTAGTCAAGCTGTGGAACTCACAAAATGAAACTGAACGCACTGCATTTTTTCACAATGACCGTAGTCCGCCGCTAGTGCAAAAGGCAGTGAAAGTGACGAGCCTGTTCAGCGCGGTAGCGGTTGCGCTGTGCTGCATTGCACGCTTTACTGTACCTCTCTTCGTTTTAACTTTCTGAGCGTGTTTGTAATCCAAACATATCATATCTATATGTTTTTGGAATCAGGAACCGACAAGGAATAAGATGAAATTGTTTTTAAAACGATTTCGGAAATTTGATTTTAATCATAATTTTTATATTTTTAATTTTCAGAGCTTGTTTTTAATCCGAATATAACATATTTATATGTTTTTGGAATCAGAACATGATGAAGAATAAAATAAAAATAATTTTGGATCGTTTTATTAAAAAAAAATTAATTACAATTTTCAGATTTTGAATGACCGAAGTCATTAATTAATTTTTAAGCCTCCATGCTGAAATGCAATACCGAAGTCCGGCCTTCGTTGAAGATTGCTTGGCCAAAATTTCAATTTGATTGAAAAATGAAGGTGTGACAGTGCCGCCTCAACGTTTACAAAAAGCCGGATATGACGTCATAAAAGACATTTATCGAAAAAATGAAAAAAACGTCTGGGGATTTCATACCCAGGAACTCGCATGTAAAATTTCATAAAGATCGGTCCAGTAGTTTAGTCTGAATCGCTCTACACACACACACGCACAGACACACACACACACACATACACCACGACCCTCGTCTCGATTCCCCCTCTATGTTAAAACATTTAGTCAAAACTTGACTAAATGTAATGATCATAGCGACGGAAATATTTCCCCTGCCTTTCTTCGCACCCTATCATTTGTCTCGGTGGGTTGATGACATTTTGACGGGCTGGGAATTGTTCTTAATCGTGCACTGAATCGGAGACGCTTTTCCGAGTGCACGGATTTGATATTCTGGCTCTCTGCAGTGTGCCTTTTGTTGGTTGGCCAAATACACTTTGTGGCCCTTCATTCCTAATTCAGAGTGACTTAATGAACTTTTGTTGCGTGGCATGTTTGCGTGCATGATTATTTGGACGTTTTGGGCTGACGTGAAAAGATGACACCTTCGTTTTATTTGCACGCTATTTTTATCTTGTAGGATTAATGCCTTTTAATGTGGGTATGTTTAAGGCAGGACTTAGTTAGGGATTAAATCGGTATTCGTCTGTCGAGATGTCAGCGTGTGAACTTTTGATTTCTTGGCTTGATTATTTTGTTGGGAGTAATTCACAGACTGTTGTGTGTGCATTTCCCAGCGGATGAAATACATAGCTTTCATTCTGTGCGATTACCTCTCAAGTGCATTTGTTGTGCATTGGTGCGATCACATCTTGGGCACACACCATGACACTTTTGGCGAAGTCCATGTGTTTGACCCTTTGGCGGTATGTTTGTAGTTAGTTAGTTGTGGCTTTTTGGGTCCAGCGGATCATATAGGCCAAATCAGGACCCCAATTTTTGTTGTTAGTTGGTTTGTAATTTGATGAAGTGCCGAATTTGTAATGGCCAGTCTGGTTACAGTTGCGCAAAAATGCGGTTTAGATGATAGCTTTCCTTGTCTTTTTAGAAAGCAACTGTCAACAACTCTTTACCCCCCCCCCCACCCTCCAGCTTCACCCCCCCCTCTTCCGCTCTCCACGTCACTTCCACTTCTTTCTTTATATGTGTATCGATGTTTTTCTTGGACTAATATCGTAACAACTGTTATACAGTCAGGAGCATTACACTTCTGAATGGGAAAAAAACAGGAAGAGAGACATTGGGCTGGGAACTATTGAAATGAACAAGAAATCTCCTACAAATTAACACAAGTGCAAAATTCACACCATGGAGAATATCTAGCGTCTGGTTTTCTCCAGTGCATTGACGTGTCTCGCTCTTACTCGAACCGAATCACCCAAACACAAAAACACACCATGAAACAAACCAAGACACCACGATATGCAGCCATCAATCAATCAATCAATCAATCAATGAGTCTTATATCGCGCATATTCCGTGGGTACAGTTCTAGGCGCTCTGCAGTGATGCCGTGTGAGATGAAATTTTATACGGCCAGTAGATTGCAGCCATTTCGGCGCATAATTATTTACCTTTCACGGCCTATTATTCCAAGTCACACGGGTATAGGTAGACAATTATTAACTGTGCCTAAGCAATTTTGCCAGGAAAGACCCTTTTGTCAATCGTGGGATCTTTAACGTGCACACCCAATGTAGTGTACACGGGGGGAGGTTCGGACACCGAAGAGAATCTGCACACAAAGTTGACTCTGTGAAATAAATTTCCGCCGAACCTGGGATCGAACTCACGCTGACAGCGGCCAACTGAATACAAATCCAGCGCGCTACCAACTGAGCTATATCCCCGCCCCACACACACACCAAGACACCACGATATACAGCCATACGGAAGTGGAGAACGATAAAGTCACACACACCAAACCACACCATCACAACAAGGCGTACAAAGCGGCTAAGTCCAAACCAACAGGTTATGATAGCAGAGGGAATCTTCCCTTCTTTGACCGACACCAGAGACAGTGTGCTAGCACATACAGGTGATTCATAACAAGGTGCAAACCGCAGAGGGAGGACAACACAACGATTGTCGCGTACACACGGCGCACCTTGATGGAAGCAATAGTCAGGGGGAGAAAACTCAGGGTGTGTGTAAAGAAGGCATGACTAGAATTGATTTGCGATGTGGATTGTTGTGTAAGCTTTGCATAGCGCAGTGTGGACGGGTTTGGATTTTTTTTTGACGAGGCAGAGTTTGTGTAGATTACGCTCCCCAAGTAGGGCGGAAGAGGGCGGAGGGGGGAGGGGGCTGAGGTACAAGCTTCAGCAGGAACATCAACAACGACACCAACGACACCAACGACACCAACAACAACATTTAAAACTACTGTTTTGGTTGGAGCAGAGTGTTATTCATGCAATTCAGTCCGTACTGTTAGAATCAGTTTTTAAAAACCCTCGGATAAAACGTTGAAACACTGAATAAGTGGATATTTCATTTACATTATTCTTTGTCTGTTTATTTAATTGTTGGGTGTTAATAGATCTCTATTGATTGTTTTCCTCTCCAGGCTGTTCTGTGAATGTTTTGTCTTTTTAAATCGTGTGGGGTCAATTTAACAAAGTTGTCAAGAAGGTGTTGTGTTTGTGGAGAGTGGCTCTCGGTGAATTAACCTCAGGTGACGCACACTCGTGCAGACACCGGGCCATTGTTGACAGAGACAGGGAGCACAAATTGACATGGTCATCACTTTGCCTCGACACCGCTCGCTCCTCACACTAGCGAAAATACTCGGGAGCACAAAATTGACCGGGACACCACGTTGCCTCGACACCGCTCGCTCCTTACACTGACTAAGACACTAGGGGGTCACCACTGAGGGGGGCACACATTTTGACAGGGGCATCGGTTTTACGCTTGCACCGCCACGCGGAGCAAATCACTGCGCTTCCTGCTGACAGCTTCCGGTGGAGTCTGCGCAGTGTGCATGGATGTCAAACGGTTGTCGAGTTTTCTCGCCTGTCTTGTCCTTGGAGTAAATTTAATTTGATGCCTCAAGGCTGCAAGGGTTGCCCGCCCCTAGCCCTGTCGATTACGGTAGGAAGTTGATGGCTTGCAATTCGGTGAGGAGTCGTTTTTGTGTGTTCTCAGGAGAAAGGCCGAATGCTTTCAAGGTGAGACATAGGCGTGTCGGATTCAACACGTTTGCTTCCTTGCTGTTTTGTTTGTTTGTTTTTTGGGGAAGATTTGAGTTTTAGATGTACGAATGGGAGAACTCAATAACCTTTCAAAATCAGTGGCTACGTTCCGGGGTCAGGCTATCTCCAATTAGGTGGCGGGGCGACCATCCCCAACCCGGCGGGTCCCCAGGTGGCGGATAGGGGGTGTCCCTTAGATATAAGGGATTGCAGCGATATAAGTCGGGCTTGCCCGGACGAATAAGCTGTCCTGGACCAACTGGCGGTGTTCCTATCAGAGCGGGGTGGTTAACAGGTGGCACTGTTGACTTGTAAATACCCTATGTGCTCATACGGGTTCATCACGCTGGTAAGAGGCGCGTTAAAACCCCTGCTACCTGTGCTCCCAGGTAAGGTCCCTGACCAGGAGCTAAGGGTGGGGTAACCCCGACAGAAACCTCTAGTGCTGAAGTCGGCGGTACTGAGCGAGACAGCGCACTTTAACGGATCACAGTACCACGCACACCATCGCCATGAATACACGAAGAAGAAGAAGTGTCTACGTTCCTGCTTATTTAAGATGTACTTGGTGTAACCACAGATTTGGTTGCTTTTGTCAGTAGGGCAAAATCCAAAATGTCTCATCATCATCGTCGTCATCATCATCATCATCATCATCATCATCATCTTCATCATCATCATGTAAACTGCATACCTTGTGGAATCGACATGTTGTCCTTTGGAAGTGTTTGTAATATTGAATGTGGTAAATGCTTGAGGCCAGTTTGTGCATGCCATCATCGCCAGCGCGATTATTTGGCTAAATCCCAATGAGCGAGACCGACACGGTTGGCCTAGTGGTAAGGCGTCCGCCCCGTGATCGGGAGGTCGTGGGTTCGAACCCCGGCCGGGTCATACCTAAGACTTTAAAATTGGCAATCTAGTGGCTGCTCCGCCTGGCGTCTGGCATTATGGGGTTAGTACTAGGACTGGTTGGACCGGTGTCAGAATAATGTGACTGGGTGAGACACGAAGCCTGTGCTGCGACTTCTGTCTTGTGTGTGGCGCACGTTATATGTCAAAACAGCACCGCCCTGATATGGCCCTTCGTGGTCGGCTGGGCGTTGAGCAAACAAACAAACAAACTTCTTTGTCTGCGTCAGACGAAGTTGAACATTTGGAACAGTTCTTGTCCTTTCCAGGTGGTATTGAAAACGCTATGCTAATTTTTTTTTAAACACCGATGGCTCCTCTTATCTTTTCTGTCATTGTATCCTCTCCCGCAGTCCCCCCTATGCTCCCTCCCCTTTCTTTTGTCTTTGTTCTTATCCAGTTTTGGTAGCATTTCCCCAAATCATTTAATAGTGAGATCAGGGACAGTAGCCTCACGGCGAACTAATCCCCCGCGATGTAATTAGGGTGTGATGGATAGCAGCCATGTTTGCTGGCACGATCACCCTTTGTCTGCCGCCTGCTGAGCTCCATTGTCCAAGAGGATTTGATGGCCGGGATTTCGTGGCGAGTGGTCACTGGATAATTACTAACTTGCAGTGGCTTAGTATCGCTTAGAGCTTTATAATTTACAGTCCGGGATTAGATTGTGTGTGTGTGTGGGGGGGGTGGGGGGTGGGGTGGGGTTGGGGGGGGGGGGTGTGTGTGTGCATGTGTGTGTGTGTGTGTGCATGTGTGTGTGTGTGTGTGCATGTGTCTCTCTCTCTCTCTCTCTCTGTGTGTGTGCGTGTGTGTGTGTCTCTCAGAGAGAGAGAGAGAGAGAGAGAGAGAGAGAGAGAGAGAGAGAGAGAGAGAGAGAGAGAGAGAGAGAGAGAGAGAGAGATAGGGTTTTGATGTTGTTAGAAGTTTGGAGGAACTCCTTGAAATCATACTGTTTCGATCGATGTGCTTTTACGATTACCGCCACTACATGAGTTCGCAGGAAAGCGCAGTACATTGTATGTATAATTTTGGACGCAACAGGCACGGGTTTCCTGCTTTCAGGCGGAGTGGTGTTGACTGCATTCCTTGTTCTGACTTGATTCGTTGCGGTTCGGGACTCGAACGTGCCACGGCAATTCATTGGGACGTCACGCCGTGCTGGGGGTGGGAGGTGGAGTCAGAGGTCAGGCCAACAAGGTGGTTTTGTCAAACCTGTCCATAACGAGCACCCCGGGAACCGACCACAAGGTCGTTATAGACATGTGGTCGCTATGGAGAGGTGGGTTACATTCAAGAAAACATTGTCTGGGATCCTTCGGACTGGTCTTTATGGCTACGGCCATGCGGTCGCTTCTGAGAGGTGATCACTAGGGCAGGTTGGACTGAACTGCTGTTTGAGCACGGTGTTTTTCTTTAGGGTCTTGCTTTGGATGGTCGCACCTATCGCTGTCTTAGCTGGGTTATTTTTTTTCATGCACCCAATATTGTCTTGTTGCAAATAAAAGATGAGGTATTTTTCAACAAATGATAAACAACAATTAATGAAGTTAAAAAAACAAAGGAATACTGTACTCACCGATACAAGAACGAGACAAGACGGTAACACTACTATACCTTAGTCTCGTGGCTAACATGGGGCGATCATGGGGCAAAATGGCACCCGTAAAATTGGGCGAACTCGGGGCTAACATGGGTCGATCATGGGGCAAAATGTCACCAGAAACATTATGCGAACTCGGGGCGAAGTGACTTGTTGATATGGCCATGACGGAATGGGGAGAAAGGGATTGAATACCACTCAGTCATGCAGATGTCTGGCTTTGGGCGAAAGGCAACTGGGGCGAAAGGCAAATGGGGCGAAAGGGATGGATACTAAATACCTGGACTTCTTTGAGTCCGAACCGTGACCATGCAATTGGACGTGACTTATTTATCACCAGGATACTGTCCATTTTCCGTGTCAGTGGCCACTTTTGAGTGAAGAGACTGCCCGCACAGGGGGATATCGACATGCATTTTTCATCAGTCCTCTCGCGGTTATCAACTGTTGTTCAACATAAGGGGTCCGTACTATCACCACGTCATGTTGAGCAGTCCCGCAGTGAAGGTCGTCTGCGTGAATATTGCAAGACGATTGGATGAAAAAAGTATGGTAATGGAGGACGGTTGAATGAAGGTTTTGTTGGAGAATGACACAAAAATCAGAGACCTAAGTTCTGCTTGGTTGCTTGACTTTGTCAGTATGTATTTGCTTGGTTTGAACGGCTGAGACGAAAAAAGTGATTGCAAGTGACTTTACGCCATCAGATTTGGAACAAGACGAGAAAGAGAGAGAGAGAGAGAGAGAGAGAGAGAGAGAGAGAGAGAGAGAGAGAGAGAGAGAGAGAGACAGAGAGAGACAGAGACAGAGAGAGAGAGAGAGAGAGAGAGAGAGAGAGAGAGAAAGAGAAAGAGAGAGAGAGAGAGAGAGACGTTGGTAAGTATCAAGTTAGTCGAACACTAAAAACCTTTGCCGTTTTAGCTGACCAGTGGTCATTTTAGTATTTCCTTCAAAGCAGTGAAGACTTCTCGTCTTCTTTTACAATAGTGAACGATTCTTTTATTTTCGTTGATTTTGTTTAACCAACAAAATCTTACTATTAAAAACAAGGTAGAAAAGAAGCAAACATCCTCCAGTAGATTGACTTGCAGATGCACACACACTATTAGCTATCAGTCGATATTGCAAACAATTTTTGTTACAAAACAGCAATGATTCTGCGAGAGATTACTTTTGTTGTCATGCTGTTATGCTGTCAGTCACAATAATCGTTATTAATTCGCCCTTTGCGTGTCCCACTGTCGCATTGAGGTCAGGGAGAGTTCTTTCCCCTGGTGGCGATTCCGCAGCAGACACAGACGACAAAATGGGATTGGAAGTGACAGGTGATTTGCTCCGTGAGGCAGAAATAATTTCCTCCATTCAGTTTCCCACCTGAGTAAAGTGCGCCTGCTTCACACGCTAGGGCAGTGGTTTGAAAGGTTTTCCGTGTGCAGTTGTTGAGCCTCTGTGGCTGTGCTTTGACGGGTCTGTGTCTGTTGTGGTTCATATTGTTTGTAAGGGTGCATTTCATGTTTGTGTGAGTACCTGTGTATGTTTGTCGCTTCCTGAAAGTCTCACTTTCAAAATGTACAATGAACTGAACGTTTATTCACCTACTCTGACTGTCTGTCTGTCTGTCTGTCTGTCTCTCTCTGTCTCTCTCTCTCTCTCTCTCTCTGTGTGTCTCTCGGTGTCTCTCGGTCTCTCTCTATCTCTCGCTCTCTCTCTCTTTCTTTCTCAGTCTCTCTCTTTCTTTCTCAGTCTCTCTCTTTCTTTCTCTCTCTCTTTCTTTCTCTCTCTCTCTCTCTCTCTCTCTCTCTCTCTCTCTCTCTCTCTCTCTCTCTCAGTCTCTCTCTCTCTCTGTCACTTCGTGTCGGTCCCTTTCTCTTTCGCGCTTGAAAGCATCTCCTATTTCCTTCCTCCCTTCACACCGACATGTGCCTGGGTCACAACACTTGCCTGCAGCGCATATTTCAAAATGGAATGTCTGCGAAGCTCAAAAGAGCAAACAGAGCAGAGACCATCTTTCTTACCCACATTTCCATTAGTTTTTCTGTTAACCCTTTCTGGCAAAAACACACGAACTAACAACAAGGAGACGCTAAAATCAAGGATCGGAAAAATATGCTTGAAGCGCAGAACAGAGATCAGCAAAAAATCACAAAGGCTCGTGCTGTTTCTGCCATTTTATAGAAAAGCGATAACTTTCGATTCCTTAATTCCAAGAAATCTGATAACTTGTGCACACACTGCGCATACAGAGCGGTCAATATCCGGTCTGTGGTAGTGCACAGCCGGGAAAGGTCACTGAGGACAAAGCTACAGATTAATTATGTTGATAATGAAAAGCATTTACCCTCTAAGCAGGCGGTCCAGGGAATTATTGAAAGATCATGGAAATGATGCTCGGGTAAACAGCCTGGCAGTCAGGAAATGTGTGTGTATGACTGTGTGTGTGTGTGTTTGTTTTATTTCGTGTGTGTGTGCGCGTGTGTGTGTGCGTGCGTGCGTGCGTGTGTGTGTGTGTGTGTGTGTGTTTGCTCTACAACCAGACTGGCAATACAGATGTGTCAGCTGCAAGAACAGCTGCTGCAAATTGTACGAGATAGTAGAAGTGGAGGTGTATTCTATTCAGCCACACAAAACATTGAGTGTAGTAGAGAGATATAATACATTAATATGTATCCGGTCAATGAAACACAGTACTGTATCACTCGCTGGGGGTCTTCTTGACCGTAGGGACAGGTTGGTGATGGCGTCAGCTTGAATTTCGGTTCATGTGAGCATTGAGCCTGTTGTAGCCAGTACGCAGAACAGCGGAACACATCTTTTTTTTTTTTTTTTTATTCTCTTTATTTATATAGCGCCTTATCCGAAGTTCAAAGCGCTTTACATCTTACAGCGATGTCCCTTACTAGATGAGGAACGAAACGAAGTGTGGCCGTCACCAACTCCCTGGCAGTCGACAGGAGTTGGAGAAAACGACAACATTTATCACCAGTGCTGGACTGATCGTGTAACCTCTGCGAACGCCAAGAAGAAGAAGACTCGCTGGGGGTAATGGGGTGGTGTGCTTTTGTTGCCAGGTTTTCAAGGTTAAAAACTGGGAATAGTACGGATGAATGAGTTTCCAGAGCAGTGTGAAAGTGAAATGCTGCGGTAAGTGTTCGCTGGTTTTTGACCGAACAGTTGTCACAAGATTACCGTGATGACCTATGCGGATTAGTT
>NW_027129040.1:0-45000 GCF_037325665.1 Littorina saxatilis
ACAACAACAACAACAACAACAACAACAACAACAACAACAACATAATGTACATAAGCAGTCTTCTTGTTCACGTTCTTAATATTGTTATTGTTTGTTGGTGTATCAAAGAAAATGAATAAAACACGCTTAAAACAACAACAACAACAAAAACAAAACAAAAACAATTGTCAAGGCTTAAACAAATTCTTTGTGTGTTGTTGAATGTTAATATAACATCTCAATCTTCCAAATACACTCTTCCAAAAAAGTTAAGGATCACTTTTTTTTTACAAGCACGCCACACAAAACAGACCAGACCGAATTCTTTCATTTTTTTTAGATTATATAATTGAACAACCAAGGAGTAATGACAAACAAAGCAAAGATCGAACGCGGCAGCGACAATTTAGCTAGAGTGTGTCAAACGTGACAACCCTCGAAAATGGAATTCACAACAATGTGAATCAGTGTCAATAACGCGTGTGCCCTCCAGGCATTCAGCACATCGTTGACGCATGGAGTGGATCAGGTTGCATATGAATGCTCTGGGAACTCCATTCCACTCCTGCTGGAGCCATTGCAGCAGTTGACCCAGATTGGCAGGAGGAGGGTGATGTTGCTGTACCCGACGACAAAGCTCGTCCCACATGTGCTCTATGGGGTTTAGGTCCGGGCTGTTGGCTGGCCACAGCATCCTGTTGACCCTGGCCTGTCGGATGAAGGTGTTTACAGCTGCAGAGCGATGGGGAGGTGCGTTGTCATCCTGAAGAATCGCACGAGGGCCGATCGCTTGGAGGGCTGGAACGACCAGGGGTTGCAGGATCTCATTCTGGTAGCGGACACCGGTCAAGTTGCCCACTACATGGTACAGAGGTGTCCTTAGACGTGTGCTGATCCCTCCCCAGACCATCACAGAGCCTCCGCCAACACGCTGTCGTTCTAGAACAGCGCCTTCTGCGAAGCGCTCTCCGCGACACCTCCACACTCGGATGCGACCATCAGCAGGTTCCAAGCAAAAGCGGGACTCATCTGTAAACAACACCTGAGCCCACTGCTGACGTTGCCACCTCACCTGTTGAGTGCACCAGGCTCGGCGAGCTGATCGGTGATTAGCAGTCAGGGTTGTTCAGCGGTTTAGGATCGTCTGACCACTAACAACAGTGTTGGTGGTAGCTTGTAGGCGTTGCCTAATGTTGTTTGCCGTAGCCATTCTTTGTTGCATGACCTGCCTCTGAATGAAGCGATCCTCTCTTTGTGTGGTAACTCTGGGCCGACCAGAACGTTGTCGCTCCTGCACTCTTCCAGTTGCGTGGAATCTCTGTTTTAGTCTGATGACGACAGAGGGAGCCACTGCAAGCCTCTGGGCCACTTGCCTGGCAGCAACACCGTCTTGTAGCCATCCTATTGCCCTTCCCCTATCCAAATCGCTTAGTTTTCTTCGTTGGGGCATGTTGATACTGTGCATAATTGTGTCAGCGTGTCAACCTTTAAACACAAGCTTGTGAGCGATGGTCATAGCCAGGACCCTGTTGTAGCACGTGCATCACAACCTTTTGCCCTGGCATGCGTTCCGCACATTGGGGCTATAAAAAACACACAAAGGGAAATAATTCTGCCTGCCAAACACAATTCTAGGTCAAGACTCATTGTACATTTGTTAATTCAAACACAAAATAATCTTTTAATTATTATGTCGATGTTTAATTGTTTGGCAATTTGTTATAATGAGATCCGTTTTTTCAACCGATCCTTAACTTTGTTTGAAGAGTGTATGTTAACATGTCCCTTTAGATTTCAATTCCGTTCAATTTAAAATCAAGCCCCGGGTCTTAGAACGGTGTTATTACTCGAAAGACTTGAGAGTGCCCGTTACAAACAGACCTTAGAACAGTAAAGATCCGAATCTTTTCATCAACGCTACAAGACATCGGCACCTGTGGAAACAACGCGAGATAAAAACAGGAATAAAACGGAATTGTTTTGATCAAAGCCGAAGACTTCACAAACAGGCAAATTGCGCAAAAGCGTATAAAATCCGCATTCGGTTTATATTGTGCCAACTTGAAACACATCAGAAACATCTTGACGTCTTTGATCAGTCTGGGACTGCGCACAAGAAAACCCGGTATATTTGATCGTTTTGTGAAATGCGATTAAAACGTCAGTTTATAAAAGCAAAGGATGCTGAACAACGGGTGAACAATAGATTTTATTCTATTCGTATATTGGATATTTTTAGCTCCTGAATGCAGGTTGGACGAATTTCAATTACATGTGTTAAGAAACGGAATGTACAGAAAATTAGGACTAGCAAGTTGTAAGAAAATTGAGTTGTTCAGTTCTTTAACATTTTTTGTTAAAGGACTTTGAAATGTTTATTGATTGCTCTCTGACGAATCCCCCATAAAATTCAAAATGTAAATATCAGTAAATATTCACCTGTGATGGCATTTTGTGAGACACACGATCGTGAGATACGTTCATCATCTGGGACTGGGTGGCCGAGTGGTAACGCACTGTACTTGAGCTCGGAAGCGAGAGGTTGCGAGTTCGACCCTGGGTCAGGGCGTTAGCAATTTTTCTTTCGGGTGAGACGAAAAACCGAGGTCCCTTCGTGTACACTACATTGGGGTGTGCACGTTAAAGATCCCACGATTGACAAAAGGGTCTTTCCTGGCAAAATTGTATAGGCATAGATACAAAATGTCCACCAAAATACCCGTGTGACTTGGAATAATAGGCCGTGAAAAGTAGGATATGCGCCGAAATGGCTACGATCTGCTGGTCGATGTGAATGCGTGATGTATTGTGTAAAAAATGCCATCTCACACGGCATAAATAGATCCCTGCGCCTTGAGTCCGAGTCTGGAGATACGCGCGCCATAATATAAGACTTCATATATATATATAATATCTGTATCATAAGTGTGTGTGTGTCTGTCTACTTCAGAGACCTGTGGGTCGACGTACTGGTAAATGTAACGTTTTGCCTTGTCTTTTTTTTTTTTTTTTCAAATTTGGGCTACATAGATTCAAAGTAATAGAGCTACAGCAACATACAAACAGGTACTGAATAACCGGAGCAACAATACAGAGCTGAGGCAACACAGAGTCATAAGTTTTGTCTTGTCAATAATGAACGTTCCAATTACCCACCATTCTTGGTTTTTGATTCAACTGTGATGGTTTTCAGAATTTCAGCGCTGACCTCAAAATTGTGTTGTGCTGCGACATATACCGGATTTTCCCGAACGCAATAACATTTTGGGAATGATCAGTATCTACCGCTGTGCCTTTTGAGAATCAAACTCTGAGAAAACGATCTGACCGAGGTTTGGTTTGATGCCACCGTAGAGACAAATGAAGTTCTTTGAATCAAACGATGGAAACACCGATACATGCTTTTAGAAGCAAATTAGCGATAAGTCAAAATACGATCTGATAAAACTGAGTGAAGAAGAAGATAAGTACCAAACACACCTACACTAAAATAATGTATATCAATAAAGTAAGTAAAGATTACAAGTCTTACACTATCTTTTCGTCTGCTAGCAGCTTCCATCTTGAAATTAGGTAACTACATTTGACACAGATGCGCATGCAAACGCACACACACACACACACACACACACACACACACACACACACACACACACACGCACACACACGCACGCACACACGTACACACACACGCACGCACACATACACACACGCACGCACGCACGTACGCACGCACGCACACACACACACACACATACTCACACACATACACACAAACACTGACTCACACACACACACACACTCACACACACACACACACACACACACACACACACACACACACACACACACACACACACACACACACACACACACACGTATTCACATTCCTACCGCTTCTAGTCTACCTTTCATTCGCTTACAGACGTGCCAAACTTAATTTTACCAATCAAACGGTATCATACGTCTTTAAATGATTGGCGTCTGCAGCTGCTTCCTCTGAGAATCAAACACTTCATCAGACTGAGATTGTGTTTTTCATGACACCGTAAAGTCAAATGAAGTGCTTTGAATAAAACAGTGTGAATCGTTCCCGAATGTGGTAAAGGAGGATATTAGGAACCTGAACGAAAATACGACATGTGAGATTTGCAGACAGAAGATACTTTGGGACCCACGCATGCGTAGAAACAGGTAAGTGAATGATGTGTGTGTGTGGTTGTTTTCTTCCATACATTTGTAACGAACTATGCTGCCCTCTCCATGAAAATGTACATGAATCTGAACTTACTTATTGCATGTCTCAGCATCGATGTGCTCGTCCCACGCGCTTCATTCATAGTCTCACCTTTTTATTTTTATTTTTATTTTTTTTAATTAATTTTTGTTTCTTCTCTGTAAATCCTCCTGTTTTGATTAAGTTCCCCATACCCCCCTCCTACATTTTGTTCTTCTGGTTAATAATTGTGTTGTCCACCATCATGAAAACTTGTGTAACTTAGCATTGTTATGGTCACGTCAAATAAGCATCTGCTTGAGTTCGTGTCCTAGCTGCATTTTTGTCAATTGTTTCATATGTCATGTATTTTGAATAAAATTGTGTTTAAACCAAGTGAATGAATGAACGAAGAAGAAGAAGACCAAGAAGAAGAAGAAGAAGAAGAAGAAGAAGAAGAAGAAGAAGAAGAAGAAGAAGAAGAAGAAGAAGAAGAAGAAGAAGAAGAAGAAGAAGAAGAAGAAGAAGAAGAAGAAGAAGAAGAAGAAGAAGAAGAAGAAGAAGAAGGACAACAACAACAACAACAACAAGAAGTTCAAGTTCAAGTTTTATTAGTCCATAACCCATGGGGGCATTTTGAACAATAAATACAATCTATACAATCATGATATATGCTAATATAGTAAAATAAAATAAAAATAAAAAAATAAAAAAAATTATGAAAAACTGTTACAAATTCTATTAATAAGGTCCAAAATATTCTTTAGCAATTTCTTTTTCTTAGTAGCAAACAACTTTTTAAATTTAAGTGCATTAGGTTTTTTCCAATAGTAAGGTGGTAACAACTCAGCTCTTTCTTCTTTGAAAAAATCACAGACAAATAAATATGGAATTCATCACCTATGTCTTGTGATACACATTTGGTGCAAGTTCTTTCTGCCCTCGGGATGTTAAGATATCGTTCTTTCTGTACAGGCAAATTGTTGTTTAATGTTCTAAACTTCATCATTGAAACACATTGCTGATATGGCAGGTGTGTGACATATTCTTCACCTGCAAAAATATCTTTAAACATTCGATAGTTCCAAAACATATTTTTTGTTCCAATTTCTGTAAACCATTTATGGATATACTGGTCATACAAGCTTCTTTTTACTTTCCTTTTAAACCATGCGCTTGAGTATTGAACATTTTCTTGAAAAATCCAAAGGCCAGAGAGACCAATTTCATTTAAGGTTTTTTCAATATAACATAAATAATTAGATTCAATCATCTTGTTGATATACAATTTATAAGTAAAGCAATACACAATACTTGAAAATTTATTTTTATGAATAGGACTAATCAGTTTATACCAATAGCAAAGCATTCTACATTTCATATTAACATCTAGTGGATATCTTCCAAGTTCACCAAATATTATAGCATTTGGAGTTGATTTTTTTAGTTTGAAAACAATTTTATAAAAACGCAATTGAAGTTTAGTAGCAAGTTCATAGGAACCAAAACCCCATACCTCACATCCGTAAGGTAAAATTGGAGCAATCATTTTATCGAACAGGTCAACTTGTATGTCCACAGGCAGTGACAATTGTCTACAAGTACGCAAAAGAACAAACATTGCCCTTGAGGCACGATCATATTAATTCTTCTGTGCGACTGAACATTTATTATTATAATTAATCTTAAGGCCCAAGTACATTACATCAAACACTACTTCGATTACATTGCCATTATACGTAAACAATGGTTTATTTCTAATTTTACCTCTGGAAAAAAACTATAACTTTCGTTTTGTTTACATTAATATTTAGACGCCATTTTAAACAGTATTCGTGCATTTTGTTTAAACATTCTTGCAGGTTTTTTTCAGACTCTGAGCAGATCACAGTATCATCCGCATACAGTAATAAAAACATTTGAAACAAAGCATTTACATCAGTATCATCCATTCCAACCACAATAGCCTCTCTTGACATAGATTGTAAACCATTACTATTTTCCAACAGAAAAGGCTTTAGATCATTTAAAAATAGAGCAAAAAACAGCGGTGACAAGTTTTCCCCTTGTCTAACTCCACACACACTGGGAAAGTATCCAGAACACTCACTATTAACTTTAACGCAAGACTTGGCATTTTCGTACAAATTTCTTACAGTTTTTAAAAACTTCCCATTAACATCAGAACTAACTAATTTCTCCCATATAAATGCACGGCGAACCTTATCAAACGCTTTTTCATAGTCTACAAATGCACAAAACAGTCGCTTCTTTTTGTTCAGAATTTTTTTTTATATACAATGCAAAGTAAAAACATGGTCTAGTGTTGAAAAACCTGTGCGGAAACCTGTTTGTTCTTGACCTAATTTATTATTACTCTCCAAAAAGTTTGACAACCTAGCATTTGAAATTGCACTGAAAAGTTTTCCGAAGCAACTGAGTATAGTAATTCCTCTATAGTTTGCGGGGTCAGCTTGGGAGCCTTTATTTTTGAACAATGGAATAATTTCACCTACAGCCCATTATGTTGGAACCTTTCCTGACTGCAAAACAACATTAAATAACAATACATAAATATCAATCATTCGATCATGTGACGCTTTTAAATACGCATTAATTATTTTTGCCTTGTTGTTTTTCAGCTTGTCTATACATTTGATAACTTCCTCTTTTGTAAAAGGCGTATTAAGACATTCATTACTTGCTTCATTTAAAGGTTCATTACTATCATCCATTTCATTTTCATCACATTCTTGTAGTTTAGTGAAATGTGAAGAAGAAGAATGCATGCCCGCCAATAAAGACTCAAGACCAGTGGTGGGAAGTTAAGCGTAATGGAGCAGGCAGGCAGGTAGGTAGGTAGGTAAGACTTTAAGTAGCGGGTGATGTACACAGACCGTAGGTACTAAACACGGCCCCCACAGGGAGAGTGGATTAGCAACAGGACGTTTAGAGATTATACCCTCCACACTAAAGATGCTCTCCTTTCCCTGTGAGCATGCATCCACTCTCGTCTCTGATTATCATGATCTTCTTCTTCTTCTTCTTCTTCTTCTTCTTCTTCTTCTTCTTCTGCGTTCTTGGGCTGACACTCCCACGTACACTCGTGTTTTTGCACAAGTGGAATTTTACGTGTATGACCGTTTTTACCCCGCCATTCTTCTTCTTCTGCGTTCGTGGGCTGAAACTCCCACGTACACTCTTGTTTTTGCACGAGTGGAATTTTACGTGTATGACCGTTTTTACCCCGCCATTAAGGCAGCCATACGCCGCTTTCGGAGGAAGCATGCTGGGTATGTTCGTGTTTCTATAACCCACCGAACTCTGACATGGATTACAGGATCTTTTCCGTGCGCACTTGGTCTTGTGCTTGCGTGTGCACACGAAGGGGGATAAGCCACTAGCAGGTCTGCACATAAGTTGACCTGGGAAATCGGAAAAATCTCCACACTTAACCTACCAGGCGGCCGCGGCCGGGATTCGAACCCTCGACCTTCCGATTAAGAGACCGACGTCTTACCACCCCGCCACAGCGCCCGTCGGCCCCGACAGGGAGAGTGGATTAGCAGCACGGCTTTTTAGAGATTATACCCTCCACACTAAAGATACCTGCCTTACCCTGTGAGCATGCATCCTCTCTCGTCTCTGATTATCACGATCGTAATACTATTTCGATACTTTGACGAGACAAACTCAATGCTGGTGTGTCGAAGAAGACAGCCACAGCGAGCTTGTTAGAGTCAAAGTATCACACCATATTAGTTAGTTAGTTAGTTAGTTGTTGCTTTTTTGGGTCCAGCGGACCATATAGGCCAAATCGGGACCCCATCACACCATATCTTCAACGTATTACCAACTAAATGATTACCCGCTTCGCCGGGTACCGGCTTCGCCGGGAAGAAGTAGAGCCGAATACGAGGCTGCGCCTGGGACCCGGCTTTGTCGGGTGTACGCCGGCTTCGCCGGCGCACGAAGAAAAGGAGGTAAACGCGCAAAACACTGGAGACCTTCTAAAAATAGTAACGTGCAGTGACCTTCTAAAAATAGTATCGTAGTAACGGGAATATGGATTGACGCCACACGGAGGAAGGGAGATAATCGCGGCTGAAAACACTGGAGAAGATAAGGAAGAGTTACTGGTAGTGGATCCAGACAAAAAAACAAAAAAATCGGTTCAGCGCTGCGCGCTGAGAGCACGTGTTGAAATATCTCATCGATGAGGTTGTGTCCGGGGTGTAGCTGAATACGGTGTCCAAATTTGAAAAAGATCCACCGAGAACTTTGGCCGTGCATCGCGAACAGACAGACAGACAGACACTAGTCGTATATAGATATAGATGTCCCAATATAGGCCAACTGGTCACAGAGGACGTTAAACCCCAATAGTCAGTCAGTCAACCCGGTGAGCTACCGGAGATCCCGTTTACAAGACTCACTGATCTAGTGACTATGTGAGTTTAACGTCCTCTTAGACCAGCTGGTCTCTATAGACCTTTTCGGCATCTGAGCAGTTCTCGCGAGATATCTGAGAGACATGCTCTTTGTTATGCTTCGAAAGTCGCGAGAACTGCGAGCTTCGGCCTTCGCAGCTCTCGCGAGACAACCGTACAGCATGCTTTCCTATGCGTTGAGGTTTGCGAGAGCTTGCGAGAACTTGGAAAACCGACATGGTCTATTTGGGATAGGTATTGTTTATACGCTGATGATATGGTGTGATATCTTGACCAGGACTGGTCTACTGTCTTCTTAGACACGCCAGCATGAGTCTTGACTCGTCAAAATTATCGAGGTAAGATCGTGATGATGAGAGACGAGAGAATTAAAATGCTTGTGTGTCTTCGTGTTTTCCAAACCATTATAGTTTGACTTTGAGCTTGGGATTTGTTTCGTTTGCATGTGTGCACACGGGAGTGTTCAGACACCGAAGAGAGTCTGCGCAGAGTTGACCCCGAGACATAATCTGCGATTCGAACCCACGCCGATAGCGACAAACTGTTGAAGCAAGCGCGCTACCGACTGAGCTACGTCCCCGCCCCCTTTAAGAAGACTTAGAGCATGTCCAATTACTCAGATGGTTGGTTTGGGTGTTGGTTTTCAACCCGTCCCTTCAACCTCTTAGGATATGCGGGATAGCTCAGTCGGTAGCGCACTGGATTTGTATTCAGTTGGCCGCTGTCAGCGTGAGTTCGATCCCAGGTTCGGCGGAAATTTATTTCAGAGTCAACTTTGTGTGCAGACTCTCTTCGGTGTCCGAACCCTCCCCCCGTGTACACTACATTGGGTGTGCACGTTAAAGATCCCACGATTGACAAAAGGGTCTTTCCTGGCAAAATTGCTTAGGCACAGTTAATAATTGTCTACCTATACCCGTGTGACTTGGAATAATAGGCCGTGAAAGGTAAATATGCGCCGAAATGGCTGCAATCTACTGGCCGTATAAAATTTCATCTCACACGGCATCACTGCAGAGCGCCTAGAACTGTACCCACGGAATATGCGCGATATAAGACTCATTGATTGATTGATTGATTGATTGATTGATTGATTGATCCAATATGAATACTCGAGGAACCTGCAATAATGTGAATGGGTAATGTCGTCGTTGTTGCTGTGCATGCTAGGGACATGTCACTGTTTTATGTTTTGACGTGTTATGTTGTATGTTGTCTGATGCTGTTTTATGTTTTGACGTGTTATGTTGTCTAATGTTGTTTTATGTTTTGACGTGTTATGTTGTCTGATGTTGTTTTATGTTTTGACGTGTTATGTTGTATGTTGTCTGATGTTGTTTTATGTTTTGACGTGCTATGTTGTATGTTGTCTGATGTTGTTTTATGTTTTGACGTGTTATGTTGTATGTTGTCAGATGTTGTTTTATGTTTTGACGTGTTATGTTGTCTGATGTTGTTTTATGTTTTGACGTGTTATGTTGTATGTTGTCTGATGTTGTTTTATGTTTTGACGTGTTATGTTGTATGTTGTCTGATGTTGTTTTATGTTTTGACGTGTTATGTTGTATGTTGTCTGATGTTGTTTTATGTTTTGACGTGTTATGTTGTATGTTGTCTGATGTTGTTTTATGTTTTGACGTGTTATGTTGTATGTTGTCTGATGTTGTTTTATGTTTTGACGTGTTATGTTGTATGTTGTCTGATGTTGTTTTATGTTTTGACGTGTTGTGTTGTATGTTGTCTGATGTTGTTTTATGTGTTGACGTGTTATGTTGTATGTTGTCTGATGTTGTTTTATGTTTTGACGTGTTATGTTGTCTGATGTTGTTTTATGTTTTGACGTGTTATGTTGTATGTTGTCTGATGTTGTTTTATGTGTTGACGTGTTATGTTGTATGTTGTCTGATGTTGTTTTATGTTTTGACGTGTTATGTTGTATGTTGTCTGATGTTGTTTTATGTTTTGACGTGTTATGTTGTATGTTGTCTGATGTTGTTTTATGTTTTGACGTGTTATGTTGTATGTTGTCTGATGTTGTTTTATGTTTTGACGTGTTATGTTGTATGTTGTCTGATGTTGTTTTATGTTTTGACGTGTTATGTTGTCTGATGTTGTTTTATGTTTTGACGTGTTATGTTGTATGTTGTCTGATGTTGTTTTATGTTTTGACGTGTTATGTTGTATGTTGTCTGATGTTGTATTACGCCACGCCTGGATTTCTGCCTTTGGATAATACATTTTTATATGTCGTTGTCTATATTCTCTTTCACAGTTTCCCAAGTACTAAGAACAAGCCAGCCAAGATCGCACGTGATTGACAAGACGGATGTCAGGCCGGATGGATAGGACGTCCGCTTGAAAGGGAATCTTTACCCTTTGTTAAACATTGTCCGAGAGGTGAAGGCACAGCACATTTTTCTATTATCAAGAGCACATGGTCCATTCTGGTACACACGCTTACAGAGATCATTGCAAAAAAACAAACACACACACACACACACACACACACACACACACACACACGCACGCATGCACGCACACGCACGTACGTACGCACACACACACACACACACACACACACACACACACACACACACACACACACATACACGCACACGCGCACGTATGTACGTACGCACACACACACACACACACACACACACACACACACACACACACACACACACACACACACACACACACACACACACACTGAGAACCTGACTTGACGCTTAATGTTCTTACCCTGTGACGAACTTCATAATGATGAACCTATTCTTAACGCAAACGTTGATACAGATCACTGCCTTGATGGGTTAATAAGCTATTGCAGACTAAGAACCTCATCCGACAGGTAATCGCTGCGATTTTGTACCCTCTGTCAGACAATGTCTATTACGCGAACCTGCTCTCATCGATTCACGAAGGCTGCATCATCATCAGGCAAAAGTAATTCAACGCGACCATGAGCAGAAGCGAAAGATACGAGTAGACGAATTCCGAAAATAACTCTGTCGGGTTTGTATGTGTTGTGACAGAGTGAATGCCCTTGATTTTACTCGGACAAACATTGGAGGGGCCAATCACTAGTGAGGGGTGTGTCGGAAACACGCGGACGGGAGCACGGGGGAATTTATTTGTCCCATAAAAAGCAAGGGTATTCACTCTTACACAATCCGTTCAGAGTTATTTCCAAACATCGTCAATTAAGGCCCCCCCCCAAAAAAAATAGGTCTGTTTACGGTAACATAGGCCAAAAAAATAGGGTCGGTAGGTCGGGATTTTTTTTTTCCCCAAAAAAACATATTTTTACGTTATTTTGCTTTTTTTTTTCTTTTTTTTCCCCCAAATGCCAAAAAAAAGTCTAGGGTCGCGCGAAAAAAATAGGGTCGGTCGGGTTACCGTAAACAGACTATTTTTTTTTTGGCCTAAGATGAGGCGTTATGTGTGAAGGTCAAAGGGTGCAGTGAATCCACGCGAAAGCCTAGGTAAATATTATGTGCTGGTGAAATAAAATCGCTTTCACGAGTCGGAATATACCTTTAACAGCACACAGGTGAGCAAGCCTAGATACTGAAAAAGGCACCCAGACTGACTTCCAGCGAGTGTAGGTACATACCCTTGGCTGAACACTGACTAACAAGCGAACATGCTACACCTCAATCAATTAATCAATATGAGGCTTATATCGCGCGTATTCCGTGGGTACAGTTCTAAGCGCAGGGATTTATTTTTAATTTTTTTAATTTTTATTTCATGCAATTTATATCGCGCACATATTCAAGGCGCAGGGATTTATTTATGCCGTGTGAGATGGATTTTTTTTTTACACAATACATCACGCATTCACATCGGCCAGCAGATCGCAGCCATTTCGGCGCATATCCTACTTTTCACGGCCTATTATTCCAAGTCACACGGGTATTTTGGTGGACATTTTTATCTATGCCTATACAATTTTGCCAGGAAAGACCCTTTTGTCAATCGTGGGATCTTTAACGTGCACACCCCAATGTAGTGTATACGAAGGGACCTCGGTTTTTCGTCTCATCCGAAAGACTAGCACTTGAACCCACCACCTAGGTTAGGAAAGGGGGGAGAAAATTGCTAACGCCCTGACCCAGGGTCGAACTCGCAACCTCTTGCTTCCGAGAGCAAGTGCGTTACCACTCGGCCACACCTGTGGTGTGAAGGTACCTACGTGAATGCAGGTGCAACAGATCTGGACGGTCATTATCTCGTCAGGTTTACAAATCCATTACCTGAATAGCCGAGGTCATTCATCAAAGCAGGTTTTAGCCTTTGTTAAACAATGTCTAACAAGCGAGCGAGATGCGCCTGAGCTGAAGGAAACCAGACATGCATTATCGATCAGAAGCAAGGGTCTTATTTTGTCAGTTGGCGAATCATTCAAAGCAAAGTAAGCAGAAGGGTGCCGGCCTAAATCTTTGAGTCATATCGTTCGGTTCTAATAATGCGTGTAAAAAAGAAAGATACAACCAAAACGTAGACTCAAGACTCAAAGATTATAATGTCTTTATAAAAACAAGGAAAATTGCCTCGCAATGTCATGCGGTTTAAAACATAAATAACATCTTAATAAAATTCCACTAAAAAGATCCATAACATCATCTTTGCAATCACTCATGGATACAGACACCCACATTTACACACACACAAGCACGCAGGCTCGTCCGCACACACACACACACACACACACACACACACACACACACACACACACACATACACACACACACACACACACACACACACACACACACACACACACACACACACTATCTTCCTTGTATACCATATCTCGTCTACTCTTTCCGTTATTAAACTTACAATGAATCAAAAATGCTCAGCGTAGACTGTGTTGTACACCTAAAATTAGAATATTTTAAAAGTTCATTTGAATAAGAGACATGATTGCACGTATCAAACGTTACTTTGGAAATGAAAACAAATTCCACACTTACATGGGTACTTATAATCCATGTGAGTGTGGGAGTTTTTTGTATTTCATTATTATCAACACCATGGAAGCAAAATCCTGTTACTGTCAATACTGGATACTGTTATACACACGGAGAAAGCAAGGCCAAGGAAGCTAGCAAGCAAGCAACCATGTTATCAACCCAACCATTCAACTTAAAATGTAAATCGCATCCTTGTTGTTTTGTTTCCCGAAATAGTGCACGAGTAATTTACTGCATAACTAAACCAATCTAATGCTGCGTTAAGCCTGTCCCTAATTGGGCGAAGTGGACTACGCGAAGAATACGGGGCTTTAGCACTGAGTTTTCGGTAAAAAGACGTCCCGAAGTCTTCGCGAAGTCGTTTTCGGACTAAATTAAGGACCGACTTAAAGGTGGTCGTCTACATTTTTGCTTTTTTTATATTTAGTCAAGTTTTGACTAAATATTTTAACATCGAGGGGGAATCGAAACGAGGGTATGGTGTATGTGCGTGTGTGTGTGTGTGTGTGTGTGTGTGTGTGTGTGTGTGTGTGTGTGTGTGTGTGTGTGTGTGTGTGTGTAGCGATTCAGACTAAACTACTGGACCGATCTTTATGAACTTTGACATGAGAGTTCCTGGGTATGAAATCCCCGAACGTTTTTTTAATCTTTTTGATAAATGTCTTTGATGACGTCATATCCGGCTTTTCGTGAAAGTTGAGGCGGCACTGTCACGCCCTCATTTTTCAACCAAATTGGTTGAAATTTTGGTCAAGTAATCTTCGACAAAGCCCGGACTTCGGTATTGCATTTCAGCTTGGTGGCTTACAAATTAATTATGACTTCGGTCATTAAAAATCAGAAAATTGTAAAAAAAAAATATAAATTTATAAAACGATCAAAATTTACGTTTATCTTATTCTCCATCATTTGCTCATTCCAAAAACATATAAATATGTTATATTCGGATTAAAAACAAGCTCTGAAAATTAAATATATAAACATTATTATCAAAATTAAATTGTCCAAATCAATTTAAAAACACTTTCATCTTATTCCTTGTCGGTTCCTGATTCCAAAAACATATAGATATGATATGTTTGGATTAAAAACACGCTCAGAAAGTTAAAACAAAGAGAGGTACAGAAAAGCGTGCTATCCTTCTTAGCGCAACTACTACCCCGCTCTTCTTGTCAATTTCACTGCCTTTGCCATGAGCGGTGGACTGACGATGCTACGAGTATACGGTCTTGCTGAAAAATGGCATTGCGTTCAGTTTCATTCTGTGAGTTCGACAGCTACTTGACTAAATATTGTATTTTCGCCTTACGCGACTTGTTCAATAATCTTATGGTTAGATTTCGCTAAAAAGTTATGTCAGATGATGAAGGAACCATGGGGAAAAAAGTTATAGAAAAAACAATATATGTAAAAAAAGATTTTATTTTTGGGTAGCGTGACTCACGCTTCCAATATTTTGTTTTCTGTTTGCTGAGAACATGTGCTTTGCCTAATAATACTGACCAATCAAATTCATGTCACTATGCTTACAGCCACGCCCAAACAAGTGCAGCAACAGTTTGACACTGGAGCGCTGTCCACGCTTTTTTTTAAACGCACGAAATGCACGGAAATTGAGAGGAGTTTTGCGCTTGGCATTTTCCAAATAAGGATATCCTACTATGAGTACTACGCTGGAATACTACAATTAATTTTCAAACGGCTACACTGGCTTCGTCTTTCCTGATCGAAAGGGGGTGTATTGTTGATATTTGTAGATAATAGACTCTGCATTTTAATGGTCAACTGGCGATTTCGGTATAAAATTGCAGACAAGGACCTTTAAACCAAAGAGACCGCAAGATGTGCACTCAATCCTCATCTTGCGAAACACAGAATAACAACGGGGCATGCGTAGTTATGTCTCGTACTTCCAAGAGGAATAAATCTGAACCGTTTAATCGGAAGATCTATCTTGCGTACCCTAAGGAGAAACTGTCGAGGATCATAGTGTCCCCCAGAAACTCTCCTTGACAAATCACAATCCCTTTCCGCCCAAGGACAAATGTGACCCTCCACCACGGGATGAGTCGCATGTCACCTTTGCATGATTTTCACATTTTTTACATTGTCCTAAAGAGTTTTAGTATGCTCTATCCAGTGGTGAAAACCGTTTTAGAAAAGAGCGAAAACTGTTTGAGTTATAGCCTAAGCCTGTGACTAAGGTGACCCTCACACTGTTACCAGACACTCCCCGGACTAAGCCTAGCGCAGAACCACGCGAGGTGACATGCGACTCAGTTCGTGGTGGAGGGTCACATATTGTGATTCCACTTTCTCCTGGGACAATACCAAGTAGATTTGCAGCTGTAACGCAGGGCTGAACCCAGAACAAGGAAAGAGAGAATGCTTTATGTCCTACAGGCTAAATACTTCGCCTCTTAAGGACAAGATATGGTTATAAGATTCGAGTTTTACGCCCTCACGGCTTTTGACGAGATACACAAGTGTATGCGTGTTTAGGTGGTATCAGCCATCACGGCTTTTGACGGCTTTTGGTTTAAACTGTTTTATTCAACGTTTGTGCATTATTTACAAAAAAAGCATATTGAGTAAACAACAACAAGCATAATGCTTATAGTGGTGTTTACAGTTTTCTAGAAAATTACATATAAATGGCGGCTATTGTACAGTTTACATGTAAAGTGAAAGCAAAATCGATACGTCTACTCGTCTCTCTCTCTCTCTCTCTCTCTCTCTCTCTCTCTCTCTCTCTCTCTCTCTCTCTCTCTCTCTCGATCTCTCCCTCTCTCCCTCTCTCCCTCCCTCTCTCCCTCCCTATCTCTTAGACGGCTTTTGACGAGATACACAAGTGTATGCGTGTTTAGGTGGTATCAGCCATCTGCACTTATGGCAGAATGACCAAGATCTTGTACGTGCCAATGTGGTGGGAGATGTATACCGTCTCTGGGTCTGCACATACAGTTGACCCGTGTCCGTCCCGGCCCGAATTCGAACCTGCGACCATCCGATCACAAGCCCAGTGCTCTACCAACTGAGTTACCGGGCCCCCAAGGGCTGAACCCAGTGGGAGGGGGCTCTAAAGGTAGGGGGGGGGGGGGGGGGGGGGGGACAGAGCACTGGACTTAAGATCCTGTGGTCGCGGGTTCGAATCCTGGCCGGACTGACTGACTGTTGGGGTTTTACGTCCTCTGAAGCAACTTGGACCTATTTGGGACATGATTGTGAAAACGCTGTTGGAGGGCCGGGACAAAGACGGGTCAACTTTAAGTGCAGACCCAGAGACGGTATTCATATCCCACCCGCGTGTATTCATATACCACCTAAACACGCATACACTTGTGTATCTCATTTAGAGTCAGGTTAAAACCTGGGAGCATGCCCCAAATGGTTTTGCCGCGAGGGCGTCACGTAACACTTTTTTCCTTAACGTGGGCAGGGCTAGGGGTACATTGGCTGAGCACGAGATTGGGTGCCCCAGATACTGTTAACATTTAACATTTCAAAAGGGTATTTTAGGTTTCTCAGTTGGTAAAAAAAGTTCATTTGCCGGGTAAGTGGGGGGGGGGGGGGAGGATTCAAACACAACATGGCACGTGTGGTTTTTCTAACATAATCATATAATCGATAATGACTTAAAGGTCCTTGTCTACATTTTTATACCGAAATCGCCATTTGACCATTAAAATGCAGAGTCTATTATCTACAAATATCAACAATACACCCCCTTTCGATCAGGAAAGACGAAGCCAGTGTAGCCGTTTGAAAATTAAGTGTAGTATTCCAGCGTAGTACTCATAGTAGGATATCCTTATTTGGAAAATGCCAAGCGCAAAACTCCTCTCAAGTCCAGTGCATTTCGTGCGTTTAAAAAAAAGCGTGGACAGCGTGGCTCCAGTGTCAAACGGTTGCTGCACTTGTTTGGGCGTGGTTATAAGCATAGTGACATGAATTTGATTGGTCAGTATTTTTAGGCAAAGCACATGTTCTCAGCAAACAGAAAACAAAATATTGGAAGCGTAAGTCACGCTACCGAAAAATAAAATCTTTTTTTACATATATTTTTTTTCTATAATTTTGTTCCCCATGGTTCCTTCATCATTTGACATAATTTTGTACCGAAATCTAACCATAAGATTATTGAAAAAAAGCAAAAATGTAGACGACCACATTTAAAGCGTCAGCAGCGAGTCCTAATGGTGGCCGGTATACATGTCTTTACTTTTCCACATAATATAATACTTTGCTTTATAGGCAAATAGTACATTGACTACATATATCTGATGTTTTCCGATGAGAGATTATGGTAACCTTTATGACAGAGGGAACAAGCATGCATTCCAGTATTTACCTAAAATCTGCTGTGATGCAGACAAGTAGGCCGATCAGTTCATATTATGGTAGCCTTTTGTGTATGGAAAACACGAGTGTTGCGGTGAATCGACTGGCCTATCTGACATCGCCGTGCAACTCCCAGAGAGACAACTATCCCCGTATCTTGCAATCTGGAAACCCCACTGCTCGCTGGTAAGGGGCTCCGCTCACGTATGTGACTTCAGCAGGACCGACGACGCACTGCAGCTTATCCCAGCCCGCTACACGTTACGTTGCTTGAAAGAAAACAGGCCACTTGGGTCACAGTCACTATAGCTGATTACAAACACGATGAACACACATTAATTACAATCGTGGGTACATTGAGAACGTGTGTAATATATTTACGGCAACTTCCTGACAAATATGTGTTGTGCACAGTGCAGGCGTGGTGGAGTTTTGTCAATTAAGGTTGTGTGAAGAAGGTAGTCCCTTGGAGTATTTATGCTACGCCTATATATCGTAGTGAGCAGTGACTTTCATTCGCGACAACATTTCAGCAGATACCTTAACAATATGCACAGACAGACAGACAGACAGACAAACAGACATGCGCGCACGCACGCACGGACGCATGGTCACACGCACGCACGCATGGTCACACGCACGCACGCATGCACGCACGCTTGCACAACGCAACATTATCTCTCTCTATCTGTCTCGCTCTCTGTCTCCCTACTAGTCTGTATCTGTCTGCCTTTGTCTGTCTCTCTTTGCCTCTATATCACTGCCCCCTCTCTCTCTCAATCTCTCCTACCCTCTCTCTTTCTCTGTGGACCTAATCATGCTATACAATCCTTTGGAAATACAATTTTCGAGTTCGAGTTCTATACATGTTTATAATATATTTCCCGATACTTTTACCCGTAAACCAAATTCCTCACTACCAACAAAATCACTTTGCTCTACTAATTAACCTTAACTCTTTAACAATAAACCCTATCGGTATTCCAAGCTCTGATATTTAAGCTATCGCAAGCTTCAGGGGTGGGTTGCATGAGCGAACTCAAATTCCAAGCTCAAACGGTTCGACTTTACTCTAAAGCTTGCTCTGTTAAGAATCCGCAAAGCACGAAACGAAGTCGGGGTGCATGAGCCGTCTTTGAGCCTCAAACAAACACGAATTATATCAAAATTAAAAATGAAGTAAAAACAAAATAGAAGGAAAAGAAACCGAAGTCATATAATGTGAGATTAAAAAAACAAAAAAACAAAGATTAATAAATAAAATTTAAAAAATCAAATGATAAAACACGTATAACTATTAGAGACAGCATTAAGTAACAAACGATGATTTCTAACAAATAAAAACAAAGACAACAAAATATAAATATATTAATGATTGAATAAATAAATACATAAATACATATTTCAACAAATAAAAAAATAAAAAAATGATTTCACCCTAAAGAAAACAAAAACAAAAACCTTTTCGTTGCCGGGCACAGATAAAGTAAACAAGAAAGTTGTCTAACTCCGTCGCGTTGGTGCGACCTATTATAGCACCAAATGATAAAAGGTTTTAAACAAGTCGCGTAAGGCGAAAATACAACATTTAGTCAAGTAGCTGTCGAACTCACAGAATGAAACTGAACGCAATGCAACGCAGCAAGACCGTATACTCGTAGTCCACCGCTCACGGCATAGGCAGTGAAATTGACAAGGAGAGCGGGGTAGTAGTTGCGCTGGGAAGGATAGCACGCTTTTCTGTACCTCTCTTCGTTTTAACTTTCTGAGCGTGTTTTTAATCCAAACATATCATATCTATATGTTTTTGGAATCAGGAACCGACAAGGAATAAGATGAAAGTGTTTTTAAATTGATTTGGAAAATTTAATTTTGATAATAATTTTTATATATTTAATTTTCAGAGCTTGTTTTTAATCCGAATATAACATATTTATATGTTTTTGGAATCAGCAAATGATGGAGAATAAAATAAACGTAAATTTGGATCGTTTCATAATTTTTTTTTTTTTTTTACAATTTTCAGATTTTTAATGACCAAAGTCATTAATTAATTTTTAAGCCACCACGTTGAAATGCAATACCGAATTCCGGGCTTCGTCGAACATTACCCGACCAAAATTCAACCAGTTTGGTTGAAAAATGAGGGCGTGACAGTGCCGCCTCAATTTTCACGAAAAGCCGGATATGACGTCATCAAAGACATTTATAAAAATAAAAAAAAACGTCTGAGGATATCATACCCAGGAACTCTCATGTCAAATTTCATAAAGATCGGTCCAGTAGTTTAGTCTGAATCGCTCTACACACACACACACACACAGACAGACAGACACATACACACACACACACACACACGCACTTACACCACGACCCTCGTCTCGATTCCCCCCTCTACGTTAAAACATTTAGTCAAAACTTGACTAAAGGTAAAAATCATCACGACCCTCGTCTCGATTCCCCCCTCTACGTTAAAACATTTAGTCAAAACTTGACTAAATGTAACAAGTCGCGTAAGGCGAAAATACAATATTTAGTCAAGTAGCTGTCGAACTCACAGAATGAAACTGAACGCAACGCAACGCAGCAAGACCGTATACTCGTAGCATCGTCACTCCACCGCCCGTGGCAAAGGCAGTGCACGTGGAATTGACAAGAAGAGCGGGGTATTCGTTGCGCTGAGAAGGATAGCACGCTTTTCTGTACCTCTCTTCGTTTTAACTTTCTGAGCGTGTTTTTAATCCAAACATATCATATCTATATATTTTTGGAATCAGGAACCGACAAGGAATAAGATGAAAGTGTTTTTAAATTGATTTCGAAAAAAAAATTTTGATAATAATTTTTATATATTTAATTTTCAGAGCTTGTTTTTAATCCGAATATAACATATTTATATGTTTTTGGAATCAGCAAATGATGGAGAATAAGATAAACGTAAATTTGGATCGTTTTATAAAAAAATAATTTTAATTACAATTTTCAGATTTTTAATGACCAAAGTCATTAATTAATTTTTAAGCCACCAAGCTGAAATGCAATACCGAACCCCGGGCTTCGTCGAAGAGTACTTGACCAAAATTTGAACCAATTTGGTTGAAAAATGAGGGCGTGACAGTGCCGCCTCAACTTTCACGAAAAGCCGGATATGACGTCATCAAAGACATTTATCAAAAAAATGAAAAAAACGTTCGGGGATTTCATACCCAGGAACTCTCATGTCAAATTTCATAAAGATCGGTCCAGTAGTTTAGTCTGAATCGCTCTACACACACACACACACACACACACACACACACACACACGCACACACATACACCACGACCCTCGTTTCGATTCCCCCTCGATGTTAAAATATTTAGTCAAAACTTGACTAAATATAAAAAGTCGCGTAAGGCGAAAATACAATATTTAGTCAAGTAGCTGTCGAACTCACAGAATGAAACTGAACGCAATGCCATTTTTCAGCAAGACCGTATACTCGTAGCATCGTCAGTCCACCGCTCATGGCAAAGGCAGTGAAGTTGACAAGAAGAGCGGGGTAGTAGTTGCGCTAAGAAGGATAGCACGCTTTTCTGTACCTCTCTTTGTTTTAACTTTCTGAGCGTGTTTTTAATCCAAACATATCATATCTATATATTTTTGGAATCAGGAACCGACAAGGAATAAAATGAAAGTGTTTTGAAATTGATTTCGACAATTTAATTTTGATAATAATTTTTATATATTTAATTTTCAGAGCTTGTTTTTAATCCGAATATAAGATATTTATATGTTTTTGGAATCAGCAAATGATGGAGAATAAGATAAACGTAAATTTGGATCGTTTTATAAATTTTTATTTTTTTTTACAATTTTCAGATTCTTAATGACCAAAGTCATTAATTAATTTTTAAGCCACCAAGCTGAAATGCAATACCGAAGTCCGGGCTTCGTCGAACATTACCCGACCAAAATTTCAACCAATTTGGTTGAAAAATGAGGGCGTGACAGTGCCGCCTCAACTTTCACGAAAAGCCGGATATGACGTCATCAAAGACATTTATCAAAAAAATGAAAAAAATGTTCGGGGATTTCATACCCAGGAACTCTCATGTCAAATTTCATAAAGATCGGTCTAGTAGTTTAGTCTGAATCGCTCTACACACACACACACAGACAGACACACACACACACACACACACACACACACACACACGCACATACACCACGACCCTCGTTTCGATTCCCCCTCGACTGATGTTAAAATATTTAGTCAAAACTTGACTAAATATAAAAATCATCTTGCAAGCGGCAACTGGCTGGTTAAATCTGTTATCTCTGCCAAGCTCAGCATTAAGCCTGGGGGGGGGGGGGGGGGGGGGGGGGGAGCAGGCTCAAAGTTAAGCAAGAAACACTGTGCTCAACGAACGTAAGACCACTCATGCACCCCGGTTTTCGCGCTTTCGGCGTAAAGTCAACCATCTCAACTTTGAGCACATTTCCGCCCAGCCGTCTCATGCAACCCACCCCATAGCACAGCAAAGCATGAGGTACAGCTATCCGCGCGAGCTGCAAAAGCCGAGGTTCGAAGTTCTCGCGACGTTCAAAGCATAACAAAGAGCGTGTCTCGTGGATATCTCGCGAGAGCTGCTCAGATACCGAAAAGGTCTATTGCATTACGACAATGATTCATCACAACATGAATCCATCCTTCCCATCCTTTTCATAAAACACACACACACACACACAAAACCACGAAATAAACTAACTTTGCAGGTAAAAATCAAATGTAGTGTCCAAGATTAACTGTTTCTGATGATAGCCCACTGAGTTGCTATATTACCCTTCAACATGTAAATGAGGTTTACGGAATGACATTGATTTCAAAGACAAAATCTCGGGCTTTTACCACGATTTTCCTTTAGCAAATATTTTTTACCACGATTTGTATCACGCTTTTACTGCAGAACGATTATTTCCATGATTCCATGATTATCACGATTTTAATTCAGATTCAACTCACGGCCATAGTTCTCTCCGTTTCCGTGTCTTGCAACAGCTTCCTGGAATTCATGACACTATTTTTAAACATTGCCTTCTCTTTTCCACTTAGCTATACTCTACACAATTGAGTTACGACTTAGATTCACCCCAAAAGAAATGCAGCCTGTCGATATTTTGTTTTCTCAGGATAGAAACAACCAACACGTGGCGCCAATTACTAAACGGACCGGAAAGACTGAAGAGAGAGCACTCTAAACAAGACAGGGGATTATCGTTCGTTGGAAGGTCTGGTTTTCACTAATTGCTTTATCCCAGTGTTTTCAAACACGTTTCACAAGTTGAAGGCTGTAATTGGGTTAAGAGATATTGTGGAAGAAGGATAGCTGCTGAAATATAATATAGAAGTTTGAAACAAACGTGCAAGCGACGACTTTTTTTAAAATGTTTAACTCATTTTGTTGGTGACAGCAGTTCATTAAATATATGCTAGCTGATGATATCACTCTGCTTGCAAAACCATTCCAGACATAACGTTTACCGGAGATAAGTCTCTCTCTCTCTCTCTCTCTCTCTCTCTCTCTCTCTCTCTCTCTCTCTCTCTCTCTCTCTCTCTCTCTCTCTCTCTCTCTGTATGTCTCTCTCTCTCTCTCTGTATGTCTCTCTCTCTCACTTTCTCTCTCTCTCTCTCTCTCTCTGTATGTCTCTCTCTCTCGCGCTCTCTCTCTCTGTATGTCTCTCTCTCACTTTCTCTCTCTCTTTCACTTTCTTTCTCTCTCTCTCTCTCTCTTTCTCTCTGTATGTCTCTCTCTCTCACTTTCTCTCTCTCTTTCACTTTCTTTCTCTCTCTTTCTCTCTCTCTCTCTCTCTCTCTCTCTCTCTCTCTCTCTCTCTCTCTCTCTCTCTCTCTCTCCCTTCCACGCCCAACAACTAAAGCGCCTAAAACACAAAGCATAGCTCTACTCAATTGATCAAACAAGGCTAAAGCACATACTGCCCTCCTACCTGAACTTAAGTTCCCTATTCTGATATATTATTTTAGGAAGTTGTTTCAATATTTTCCTTTGGCTAAATATTTTTTTTATATATATTTTTTTTATATCTTATTCAACCACAAATATAAACATATTCTACATAACTAAAAAGCAAATACGCCTACAAAACCGCTCCAGTCCAACCATATTCCGCGTACGACACAATCATTACTTCCATCCCCATTTTGAAATATCGCAACAACAGACTTCCAGATATATAACACGATCATATGTGTTCTCTGTTTGCATGTTTGTCCAGTGTCTTGTCCCCACATAAAGCATATTAACTCTACCTGTCCCAAGATAGGCCAAATGGTTCTAAGAGGACGTTAAAACGAATTATCATCATCATCATCTCTCTCTCTCTCTCTCTCTCTCTCTCTCTCTCTCTCTCTCTCTCTCTCTCTCTCTCTCTCTCTCTCTCTCTCTCTCTCTCTCTCTCTCTCTCTCTCTCCGTTGCAGAACAGTGTAGATGATCTCATTCATTTGACGGAGTATAACCACATGAGTCTTCACCCTAAAAAGACCAAATACATGTTAATAACAGCAAGACAAAAGAGACAAAACATACGAAACAATCCTTATTCCATATTAATTGGTAACGACGCAATAGAGGAGGTAGAAGATCATAAAGTTTTGGGAGTAAATATCGATAATAATTAATTTGTCTTGGGCCCATCATGTTCGGTCGGTATGTAAAACAATGTCCAGAAAAATATATCAGTTAAATAGAATTAAACACTTTCTAGATCAGCACTCAAGGTTATTGATTTGATCTCTCTCTCTCTCTCTCTCTCTCTCTCTCTCTCTCTCTCTCTCTCTCTCTCTCTCTCTCTCTCTCTCTCTCTCTCTCTCTCTCTCTCTCTCTCTCTCTATTTGTTGCTTTTCTCTAGTCCCGAAGTGATCGGAACTAGTTCTTGAAGAAGCATGAACACGCTTTAGTAAAACCGTAACTAACTGAACAACAGCAGTCAACACTTTATCACAGCAAACTGCGCTGCTGAAAGCTTTATAATGCACCTATATCGTTGGCTTCGAGTAACGAAGACAGTAAGCTACAACTGACTTGCACAACTAACAGAGTTTTCTCTCCACCCACCATTTACTGCCTAGCATCTTCGTAAATCTTTTATTCCCCGTCTGTTTTGGGAGGAGAGGGGTGGAGATATGTGTGTGTTGGGGGCGGGGGTGGGGGGAGGGGGAGAGGCAGAGGGGGTGAGAGGGGGCAAGGGGGTTAGAGAAGCTCAGAGAGAGGTAGGGGAAAGCTCTTCGGTAGCAGTTGTGTTGTTCGGGTTTTCTGCGTAGAGTTCAGTGCTCCTTACCTTTGACGAAGACGATGGAGCAACTATCATTGCCTTTCTAAAAAATACAGGAATAACTTTCGTGTTTACATTGATAGCAAAGAAGAACGTTTATAACGATGGGGGTTAACGCTTTGATAAGATGAATGGGCCGGTCCCATCTTTGCCTTAGCTGAAAGAGGGAGAGAGAGAGAGAGAGAGAGAGAGAGAGAGAGAGAGAGAGAGAGAGAGAGAGAGAGAGAGAGAGAGAGAGAGAGAGAGAGAGAGAGAGAGAGAGAGAGAGAGAGAGAGAGAGAGAGAGAGAGAGAGAGAGAGAGAGAGAGAGAGAGAGAGAGAGAATACACTGACGACACCCATCAAACCAAACAGAACTTCATATTCAACTTACTGTGCAAGCAAAAAGCAAACGTCACCTACTTTGACCCTTAAAAACATTTAAACTAAGTTTGCCCGCCGCTATCCAACAAAAGCAATATCACGTATAAAACACAAGCAGTAGCTCTCTGGAACTGTCACCACAAGAAAAAAAAGAAAACTGTCTCAGTTTTATATCAAATTCCAAAAGTTAGAGGATGAATTGGAATGCTAACATTTGCCAAGTAGCGCCAACTTTGTAGCGTTTAAATACCATTTTTTTGCAACACAGTTTAAAAAGCGCCCACGATACAAGAATTCTGTTTATTCTACCCCCCAAAATCAACAGAAACTCTTTAGATGGGTCACGTTTCTCATCTTTACGCTTTTGGCACCCAGACACCCCCAATGAACAGTTAGAGACCCAGCCGTGTGGCATGCACACTCTAATGCCTGACCTTTCCATAGTGCGGTTATGTGGCTTTTTAAAACAAATGCAACATTGCAGCACTGAAAAGGCCCCTCCAAAAACGTTCTGGCCGCCATTTGTAAAACTCCAGAGTATCCGGCTGTTGAAACAGAAGTGAGATTACACTTCCAGTGCTGTAGTCGCCATTTAAGCAACAGTTTGTTAGGGGTTCGTAGATTGAATTCAGAGAAAAATGTAAAAGATTTGCTTTTTGTGGATTTTTTGAGGACTATGACCAGTGTACATTTTGGTTAAGATTATGTGGGAGGCAAACCTCTTTGTACATTCACGCTAAAACACACACACACACACACACACACACACACACACAACACACACACACACACACAACACACACACACAACACACACACACACATACACACAACACACACACAACACACACAACACACACACACACACACACGTACAAGTACACACAAAACACACACACACACACACACACACACACACACACACACACACACACACACACACACACACACACGTCTCATGGTAGGCTTAGCTGGTCACAAATCCAAAATCACCACATAAGGTACAAGATGGTACACAAAGTATCTAACCGGAATGCGTCCCGTAAACAGTATAGCCCACTCGTGAAAGTCTTCTCTGTTACCAGCACTGGATCCAAATAGCCCATACTCGTCGGATAAGGATTGATGCATTACCGGTACAATTAAAAAACGATGCTGGAGAGATGATAGTGTCTTCGGTGTAGGTTTCCCTTGTGAGAAAGTATCAATTTGAGAATGTTGCAAAGTGGAAAATGAGCGGAATGAGAATCCTGTGACGGATGAGCTTTGTTAGCAAAATCTAGTTCTCGGGAAAAGTCAAGAGTATTTCAAGAATAAAACAAACCGTTTTTAGAACGACCAACACACAGAAGATGATTAGCTGCTTATCAGTGTATCTTGTATTATCTCTTTGTCATTTGAACTATGTTTGAAGACGAGGCTATGCAAAGCTCAGTTGACAAGACCAGTTAAGACACACCGTTTGTGTCACAGTGAATGAAAATCTCGAACTGCATGTTTAGTCTATGGACCATTTCGAAGCTGGGTTGGGAGAGGGGAGGAAGAGATAGCAGAATCTCTGTTTCAGCGTACCGCTAGACGAACGAAGATTTTCTAAATGGTCGCTTGTCTATGATGTCAACAGTATAAGGCATTTTGATGATCAGACACTTCTTCTTCTTCTTCGTCTTGTCGTTTGCCTTTTACAATTGGAGTCCAGCTCTGGATACGAAGCTGACCAGTGGTCTTTTGTGGAGCTTCCACGGGGCCGTGCAGCTTCTCTTGGAGGCCGGTCGTCGGCCTAGGCCAAGTCTCTGTCCTCAAGGGCTTGAGGTTCTTGCAATTCTGTAGTACGTGGGCTGTGTCTTATTGTTCTGCTTCTCCACAGAATCAGATCAGACACTTTATAAGTGGTCTTTTTTCTTCAAAAGAAAGTATCCCGATTGGAGCTCGCTATTCAATCTATATAATAATATAAGCCTATGTAATAATGTCGCCATCAACATGTCCGTACTGGTCATTCGCACTGAGCTCTGTGTACAGCTCAGATTGCCTCACTATTACGGAAGACAACTCTTGCACAGCCTGAAACATAAACTTGAGAGAGTTATGTTTGGAATTCATCTACGGTCGAATCTGCCCTGGCGACCTCCTCTTGATAACGACCATTTAAAAACAACATAAAACAAAAACAACAATAAATAAACAAAACAAAAAACAAACACAATACAACACCAACAGACGATGTTGTTTCTCTATATAGTTAACCTTTCCATAACGCATAGACAACCTCTCAATACGGATCACTTTCGGTTGGTACCTTGATTGGTCGTTATAGACAGTTGGTCGTTATAGACAGTTGGTCGTTATAGACAGTTGGTCGTTATAGACAGGTGGTCGTTATAGACAGTTGGTCATTATAGACACGTGGTCGTTATAGACAGTTGGTCGTTATAGACAGTTCGTCGTAGACAGTTGGTCGTTATAGACAGTTGGTCGTTATAGACAGTTGGTCGCTATAGACAGTTGGTCGTTATAGACAGTTGGTCGTTATAGACAGTTGGTCGTTATAGACAGTTGGTCGTTATATACAGGTGATCGTTATAGACAGGTGATAGTTATAGACAGGTGGTCGTTATATACAGTTGGTCGTTATAGACAGTTGGTCGTTATAGACAGAATCGACTGTATTACAACGATATGGTCAAGTAAGTGCGCATTTTACTCAGCGTCAATATCAAATCTTGCGATGCTGACGTCTGACCTCGTTTCGACTTCCCAATCTACGCATTTCATTGCTCTTAAAATCACAAATACTGCAGTGCACACGGAATGTAATGCATTCGATAAAACCTTTCTTTGGCGGTGCAGTGAGTGCACATTGCAAGACTTATCTGTCAGTGTCAAGTCTTGTAACGCCAACATCTGAATTCCCCTGCATGAGGCACAAAGTGTACCTGCTATCGAAACCAGTCGTTCAGTTTGTTGATTCAGAGCTCGATGTGAAACATCTCTTCTGCCATCGTCTCCGTCTTGTCAGCTATTGTAAACTTGCGCATTGAAAATCATTTTACTTTTTGTTGTTAGGGTGTGTGTGCTTTTTTATTTTTTTATTTTTTATATGGTGTTTTTTTCAGTCTAGTGTTGCTCAGGACGACCTGAAAATACACATTCTAACATTTTCGCCTCTCTGCATGTACATGATCTTCAATTTATTAGTCTGAAGCATTATTCAAACACCTGTCGTCATTGTTTTTGAATTAGAATCCGTATTGTCGTCGCCGTTTTGTTAAATAAACCGTCTTCAGTTTCATAAAAAAACAATCTTCATCGTCGTCGAGGTCGTGATCGTGGTCGTGAATGATCGTCACCATCATCTTCGGCATCATCATCATCATCATCATCATCATCATCATCATCATCATCATCATCATCATCATCATCATCATCATCATCATCATCGCCATCACCACCACCATCATCATTCAATAGCTCAAAACTGCAACGCCACTGTCAGCACAAAATATCCACAAGAAGTACAGTGTCTGTGCATTTATGATCAACAGAAATACCGAATACCCAGCCTCTAACCTTTTCACCAAATACTGTGCTGATGCCTTGTGGCTAGTAGACTACAGAAGGTTACATCCATACACGATTCTTTTTTCTTTCCCTGTAAACAATCACGCAAACCACCACACAACTGGCCATGTTTTTAAATAGAATTAGATCATCCCTCCACTTGGTCACATAGCGTGAATGAACAGTCGGCGTGCTCTCTGGGCACAGTTTTGATGAACTAATTTCGTAAAGCCGTCAGAGGCTTTTTTTTTTGAGATCAATGTATTCAAACATTCCAACTCTCCACAGCAAGCCGTCAGGGTGTGAATGGTTGGTATGTGTCTAAGTAGTAGAATGATTTGATCCCATGTATAATGGGTAAATACTTTTAAAATCGTTTCTTCAGCTGATAATTGCTATACAAGACCGGATCCTATGTATACGCCTTAACAGATGTGTGGTGATTTACGCAAGAAAGTATACATCCTTAACTTTTTCACCAGAGCCTGCAGACTGCACAGTTCCCATGTGGCTATAGAGGACTAAAAGGTTAGATCGATATTGATACTACACTACGTCGTCATCATCATCACAACCACCACCAACATTGTCCTTGACACCATTACCATCGTCGTCGTTGTGCTTTTTTTGCCACCTGGATGCTCCTCTTCTATAATCATTAACATCAATATTTTGTTTTTTTCTTTACCTTTCCCCCCACCCCGCCCATTATACAGGTATTCTCTTCACCTGTGGCAAACAAACAAGTAAGAGGTCGAGCCAACAGGTTGTTTTAACCGTTCTTTCTAAAACTGTACATGACATTCTAGCAACGAAAGGAACAGCGGCAGCCGTGTTGTAAATTACGTGGTTCTGTGATCGGCGCCATTTCTGTGCATAACATAAATCTGGCAAGGCTTTTAACAAGTCGCGAACTCTCTTTTAAAGATGAACTTTTTAATGACCGGCTTCAAAGATATGGGTTTTCTAAACACTTTCGAGCGCAGTGAAAGCGGAAGGTTTATGACATGCACATTTACTTTTTTTTTAAATGCTCAGTCCTTCCCGTACAAACAACTCGATCAGCTCATTATCTTAATCAATCGGCTTAGGCTTCTACGCGGAATAAGACACTTGGACAACTACCAAAAATCAACACCATGTGGAGAGTGGGAATTTGTTGTTGAATAAATTTCACGTACAGGCGCAATGCATGACATAGTGGATACGACGCCGGTGTAACACGAAATTTTTACTCCACGAAACATTTACTCCGGAGTAAATAATTATTTCGTACGAAATTCTTACTCCGAGTAAATTTTTCGTACGAGAAAAGAACTTCCCAAGGCACGAAAAAATTACTCCCTCCACGAAATTGTTACTCCCCATTCTTTTTACTTCCAGTAAAAATCTCGTACGCGAAAATGGGATGCGGGCGAAGGGATAATGCCAATAAGTGATCTCGCGCACACGAATGTCGCGCTACCCTCCTGCCACGCCTTCCACCACCAAGACTAACAGGGGACAAGGGAGTATAAATTTCGTACACCTGACATGGGAAGTAAATTGCTCGTGTTAGGGTGAAGTAATTTATTCGTTTTTTATTCGTCTGGGGAGTAACATTTGTGTACGAAATGTTTACTCGGAACTCACCTGTCGTGGGGAGTAATTTTCTCGTGTAATGGGGGAGTGTTTTTTTCGTAAAGGGAGTAACATTTTCGTACGAAATTTTTACTCCGGAGTAAAAATCTCGTGGGAGTAATTTTCTCGTGTTACACCGGTGTCCCGAACTGAAACCTCTGCTGAACAATCCTTCTCATTGCGGTCAATGCGCATGTGCCAACCTTGGACTTGAAAAATGCGACCCTTTGACCGAACGAACCATGGGTTAGGGTTAGGGTTAGGGTTAGGGTTAGGATTAGGGTTAGGGTTATGTTGTTCACAAGCTGATTAATCTCCCCATGTTAGCGCATGCGCATTGACCGCATTGTTCAGGCAGAGTTTTTAGTTCGTGACACCGGCCTACCAAGCGGAAGGTCGTGGGTTCGAATCCCGACCGCGCCTGGAGGGTTTAGGATGGAGATTTGTCCTATTTCCCAGGTCATCTTATGTGCAGACCTCCTGGTGCCTTACCCCCCATCGTGTGTAAACGCAGACAAGTGCGCATGGAAAAGATCCTGTAATCCATGTCAGAGTTCGATGGGTTATAGAAACGCGAAAATACCAAGCATGTATCCCCCGAAAGCGGCGTATGGCTACCTAAATGGTGGGGTAAAAACGGCCATACACGTAAACACCGTGGAAGTTTCAGCCCATGAACGAAGAAGAAGAAGAAGAAGAAGAAGAAGAAGAAGAGAACTTATTTCACACAAACACAACCGCACTGGTGTCCTTTTGTAAGTAAATTCATCACAACATTTCCACAAGGGACAGAAGGTACACAGGCAGTTGACTTTCAGTATGTGTCCAAGTGGAATCGTTTTTCACGGGGGAAATAATGCCTTTAACCTTCCCACGCGAAGACTGTTTTGCATCTGCATAAACTGGTTTTAGGTGCGCTTTTTTGCAGGCTCCGAAACTGCACAGCGAAGAGGTGCAAGATAGCAGGCTGTTTGGGCAATGCAGGAAGAAAGTAAAAATGTCACGACAGGGATATCTTATCTTTGGCTTTGAGTTTATGAATATGTTTGCAAGCGCGAATTTGCTTGAAATGTTCGGTGATGATGTTTTTTGTGGTGTGCCTTTTTTTTTTCTTTTTTTTTCTTCAGTTTTACCTCAGCGGCATGCGGGCTGCTTCAACCCTAACTTTTGTTGCCTTTGTGGTTTTGTTCAGGCGGGGAGCATCCTTCTTCATTGGTCTGTTTTGTGTGTGTAAACAAATGTGACCCTCCACCACGGAATGAGTCGCATGTCACCTTTGCATGATTTTCATATTTTTACATTGTCCTAAAGAGTTTTTTATGCTCTATCCAGTGGTGAAAACCGTTTTAGAAAAGAGCGAAAACTGTTTGAGTTATAAGCCTCTGACTAAGGTGACCCTCACACTGTTACCAGACACTCCCCGGACTTTTTTTAAGCCTAGCGCAGAACCGCGCGAGGTGACATGCGACTCATTTCGTGGTGGAGGGTCACAGATGTTCAACTTTAAATATAACTCTCTGTCTCTGTTTGTTTGTTTGTTGTTGTTTGTTAGGCAAAAAAAAATAAAAAATAGGTGTGGTTACGGTAACATAGCCCAAAAAAATAGGGTAGGAAGGTAGGCAATCACTTTTTTTTTTTAAACTTTTTTTTCTAATGTGTACAAATTAAACCTACTTGACAGGGAAATAAGTGTGCGACTCGGGCGATTTCGCTTTCATTGCGTTTTCTGCACTCTTTTTTTTGTGCTTTTTTGTTGACAAATGTAATAAAAAGTTATAGGGTCGGCCCCTAAAAATAGGGTAGGTCGGGTTACCGTAACCACACCTATTTTTTTTTAGGCCTTATTGCTCGCATTTCAACATTTGAAACGAGAACTCGTGTAGACCGGGTACCACGCAGTAAGCCCTGTGTTCCACTTAGACACATACCAAACTTAATAACTCTTACGTACGGGAACTTTTTTGCGGAATTAATGTTGCATGCAGTTTAGACATGGTGTTACAAAAATTCCCAGTCTGCACATAGGTAGCAATCAGAACGTTGGTTTTTTTCATCAGCTAGGTGTGGACAGGTACCACGCAGTAAGCCATGTCTTTCGCTTGTCACATAACTCTACGCACGGTATTTACACCCCCGGTATAGGGGTGTGTATAGGATTCGGTCGATGTGTGTTGTTTGTTTGTTTGTGTGTTTGTGTGTTTGTGTTCGCATATAGATCAGGGGCGGATCAGTTGCTTTGTAAGGGGGGGGGGGGGGCACTTTGAATCGAAAGTGAATGTGATGGGCGCGAAGCGCCCGAATTTGCTAGGGGGTCCGGGGGCATGCCCCCCCCCGGAAAAATTTTTTGCCCAAAGAAGCAAAATGGTGCCATCTGGTGCCATTTGAACATAGAAATGGTCATAGAATCAGCATAGAAAAATCTTCTTTTTTTTCTTCTTTTTTTTTCTTCGGGGGGGGGGGGGGCACGTGCCCCCTGTGCCCCCCCCCCCCCCCTCGTCCGCCCCGTAGATCTCAAGAATGAACGGACCGATCGTCACCAAACTTGGTGAACAGGTTCTATACATTCCTGAGACGGTCCTTACAAAAATTGGGACCAGTCAAACACACGGTTAGGGAGTTATTGGTGGATTAAGATTCTACAAGGACTTATAGAGGGACAGTTGGTGGCAGTGAGAATGGTAAGGACGGGGGTGTTTTTCCTACCTCGGAGGAATTTCTTGTTTTTTGCGGGATTAATGTTGCATGCAGATAGACAGACTGAGTAAGGCGGTGGTAAGACATCGGCCTCCTAATCGGGAGGTCGTGAGTTCGAATCCCGGTCGCTGCCGCCTGGTGGGTTAAGAGTGGAGATTTTTCCGACCTCCCAGGTCAACTTATGTGCAGACCTGCTAGTGACTTAACCCCCTTCGTGCGTACACGCAAGCACAAGACCAAGTGCGCACGGAAAAGATCCTGTAATCCATGTCAGAGTCCGGTGGGTTATAGAAACACGAAAATACCCAGCATGCCTCCCCCGAAATCGGCGTATGCTGCCTGAATGGCGGGGTAAAAACGGTCATACACTTAAACATCCACTCGTGCTAAACACATGAGTGAACGTGGGAGTCTAAGCCCATGAACGAAGAAGAAGAAGAAGACAGACTGACACAGAGGCAGGAAGATCGATCGCAAGCGACCTACCAGCCGATCGAACCAATGGAACAACCCTATCACCCAGCATTAAAAACACTAACAATCTAACCGATAGAATGAACGAATCGCTAAAAAAAAAAGAAGATTAAAACAACAAAATAAAATGAAACAAAATAAAATAAACGAAAAAGTAAAAAAAACAACAAAAAAACCCAAAAAAACAACGACAATGCGAGAATCGAATCAAAACGTTCAACTCTCAAAGCGAGTCTCCCGGGGGATTCGCCGGAAACACGACCGATCAGATTAGGCGAGACAAAAAATGTAGATTAATTTTTCATCCGACAGAATGTGGACTCCAGAATGACACCAGCAGCTAATATCGGATCAAGACTCTCATTCATCATATGAATTTTTAACCTGACAGAATAACAAGGGAACTTGAAGAGGGGCGTGTGCGTGTGTGTGTGTGTGTGTGTGTGTGTGTGTGTGTGTGTGTGTGTGTGTGTGTGTGTGTGTGTGTGTGTACACGCGCATGTGTATGTATGTATGTATGTATGTGTGCAATCGTGCGTGTTTGCGTGTTTTCGTGAAGGTGTGCGTTTGTCCGTGTGCGTGAGCGTGTATGTGTGCTAATCTGGCTCTTAGTCTCTCTCGCTATGTAACGGTTACGGGAAGGGGGGGGGGGGGGGGGCTGGTAGAGATGGTAGAGGAACACACGCTGTTGCTGTGGTAACAGTATCAATTGCAGTTCAATATTGGAGGCACCGGAAGTTCACCAAACGGACACGCGCTCCAATAACAGGGAAGGAAAGAAGTTTTGTTCCCCAAAGAAGGTCGTTACGCTTGTAATTTCGAATGTCATTTCTGGTTTAAGGCTCCGATATTACAACCATTTTACGTGCAAACTTTCGCCCGAGAAAGCGTTAAGACAATCATACCGGGGGTCCCAAAAATAAGATGAAGATGAAAGTATTGTAGCATTTGCCCAAGTTTGCTTTTTTGCCAGGATTTCACAACGGTTCCATGGCTTGTCGCAAATTGCTTTGCCACAAAAATAATTGGCTGAATCTGTAAACAAAAAACATGCGACATTTCGCCGACCTTCCCCGTAACAAACGCACCTAAGACGAGAGATTAAAGTGGTTTTGCAACAAATGCAACGAAAAAATCATTGATTAGTAATATAATAATAGGAACATTAAAATACAGATATAATAACTTAAACTATGTCCTAACCGGTGGGGAAGGGGATAGGTGGGGGGGGGGGGGGGGGGTGAGGGGGTTGGATGGGCCGTTAGAGCCTGGTATTAAACCTCGGGCGTCATAGAAAGTTCATAGAAAGTTTATCAAATCATCCCAAACCGTCAAATGGCAAGAACACGCGATTCCTAATGTCAGCGTAGCAAGCGTTATGGGTTTAATCTCCCCATCACCTCGCGTGCTGCTCTAGTGTTTTTATATTTAGTCAAGTTTTGACTAAATATTTTAACATCGAGGGGGAATCGAGACGAGGGTCGTGGTGTATGTGTGTGTGTCTGTCTGTGCGTGTGTGTGTGTAGAGCGATTCAGACCAAACTACTGGAGCGATCTTTATGAAATATGACATGAGAGTTCCTGGGAATCATATCCCCGGAATTGTTTTTCTCTCATTTTTTCGATAAATACCTTTGATGACGTCATATCCGGCTTTTTGTAAAAGTTGAGGCGGCACTGTCACACCCTCATTTTTCAATCAAATTGATTGAAGTTTTTGCCGGACTTCGGTATTGCATTTCAAGTTGGTGGCTTAAAAATTAATTGATGACATTGGTCATTAAACATTGTAATAATTATTTTTTTTATATAAAACGATCCAAATTTACGTTCATCTTATTCTTCATCATTTCCTGATTCCAAAAACATATAAATATGTTATATTTTGATTAAAAACAAACTCTGAAAATTAAAAATATAAAAATTATTATCAAAATTAAATTTCCGAAATCGATTTAAAAAAAAAATCATATTATTCCTTGTCGGTTCCTGATTCAAAAAAACATATTGATATGATATGTTTGGATTCAAAACACGTTCAGAAAGTTAAAACGAAGAGAGCTACAGAAAAGCGTGCTATGCAGCACAGCGAAACCACTACCGCGCTGAACAGGCTCGTCAGTTTCACTCCGTTTTGCACAAGCGGCGGACTACGGTCATTGTGAAAAAAATGCAGTGCGTTCAGTTTCCTTCTGTGAGTTCGACAGCTTGACTAAATGTAGTAATTTTGCCTTACGCGACTTGTTTTTAATGTCTTATAGCTTACAGACTTTTCGACAAGAAAAAAAAAAGTAAACACGGAGAAAAGCTCCAGCTTGTTATAGAGTTCAAGACCCCATTTGTGGGACGGATACAAATAAGACGAAGAAGATCAAAAATTCAAACATGTTGATTTCTATAAACAGACAGCCATACAGTCAGCCAGCCAACCAACCAGCAAGCCAGCCAGTCACTGAGCCAGGGTGCCAGCCAGCCAACCAGCAAGCCAGCCAGTCACTGAGCCAGGGTGCCAGCGAGCCAGCCAGCCAGCCAGCCAGCCAGTCACTGAGCCAGGGTGCCAGCGAGCCAACCAACCAGCAAGCCAGCCAGTCACTGAGCCAGGGTGCCAGCGAGCCAACCAACCAGCAAGCCAGCCAGTCACTGAGCCAGGGTGCCAGCGAGCCAACCAACCAGCAAGCCAGCCAGTCACTGAGCCAGGGTGCCAGCCAGCCAACCAGCAAGCCAGCCAGTCACTGAGCCAGGGTGCCAGCGAGCCAGCCAGCCAGCCAGCCACAGACAGACATAGATGCAGACTCAGACCCAAACTCAGATTAAAACTCACACAGGACGCGTACAGGCAGACAAACAGACAAGCAAACGTTCGTACACACAGGCATTGACAGAAAGACAAGACAGGGATTCGCACATCAATGAAGACCCGCACGGACTCTGACACATATGCACAGCCACGTAGACACGCCGGACACACAGACAAACATGTATACACAATCAACGCGTACATACGTAGGTAAATACATACAGGGTGGTGCCATGCGTTTTGCATATCGGAAGACGTGAATTTAAAGAGAAACATTCCGATCGCTCTGAAGAACATTCGGTGAAAAATAGTATACTTGCCTCAGGTCTTTGAACTTGGTATTTAGTTGTGTGTCGGGCCTTTGTACATATACATACAGCCAGTCAGATCAGCCAGCCAGACAAACGCTACCTTTCCCCTACGCCCCCCCCCCCATCCTCCCCCTCCTCTGCTCACCCCCACCCCCGTACACACACGCACACACACACACACACACACACACACGCACACATACACCCACACAAACACACACACACACACACACATATACACACACACACACACCAACACTTACACACACATACACATACACATACACACACACACACACACACACACACACACACACACACACACACACACACCATCACCACTTACACCACCACCACACCACTTTTCACACACACACAACTAGCAATATCTACACACAGAAAAGGTCAACACTCAACACGCACAGACCCTCACGATGACCGGGTCAGGAGTTTATCAGGGATACTAATTGCTGGACAATTAGTGACTATCGCCCCCAAGGCATGTGTCCGCGTGATAACAGACATTGCAGAGTGTTTCTGGCACCACTTCTGTCTCTGTCTGGTACCACCAGATTGGCAGTTAGAACGTAGATTACGACCCTCGTCTCCGGAATGGCTTTATGAACCTTGCGGCATTTTCATTACGTTTGTGAGGGTTTGAATTCCGATGTTGTCCTTTTGTGGCGTTTCCATTACGTTTTTGTTCATGGGATTACATTATGGCGTTGACAGTGCGTTTGTGGGGTTTGAATTTCGATCTTGTCTCAGTTTTGGGGCGTTTATGAGCTGATTCATTCCTTGTATATGGTGTTTTCCTTGTGTTTATGAGGGTTGATTATACATTACATTATGGCGTGTACATTACGTTTTGTGGGGTTTGAATTATGAGTGTGTCTTTTTGTGGCGTTTTCATTACGTTTGTGTGTGTGTAAAGTTTGGTTTTGATTTCATTCCTTATACGCCAACTCCAACGAAAGGATAACAAAGTCGCTGAGGCCGAACAGAGATAACAGCAATAAACCTGAGCCATGGCCAACATTTTGGATTTTGAGATATTTGCATTTCTGCACTCTACCAAATGTGTTATATCTATTCTGTAAATATGAATTTCAGATTCGCTTTGCAAATATAATAAAAATGAGTTTTTCTTGAACTGCGGACGCAAAATAAGCACCATTTTTACCCTCAAATTAGTGTTTCTTTCTCCGCTTTTTGTACTTACAACCAATTTCATTTTCATTTTTTGTGATGCATAATTATTGAAAACAAGTTTACATCTAATCATTATTAGTCACTTTCAGCTTTATAAGTTTAACTTAAAACGTTGTTGCGAGGGATTTTTGCAAATTTACTCATGTGACCTTCACACCTGCTTTTCTCAAAATGGCCGCTTGAGTTTGAGCAAACTTTAAATCGCTAAACAATAGACACTTGTAGTCAAGACCACCTAAAAGCTGGTTATCTTCACTTTTCAGGGATACCAAAAAGTCCAAATGTCAAAAGTGACACTTTGTTATCCTTTTGTGAGAGTGGGTCACCTATATTTTACAAAACATTTACAAATCAGTAACTGTGTTTTTATAGTGTTTTTTGCGTGTTTATGGGGGTTTGATGACATATTATTATGGCGTTTTTATTGCGTTTGTGGGGTATGAATTTTGATTTTGTCTTTTTCTATGGCGTTTTAATTACGTTTATGAGTTTGAGTTTTTATTTAATTATTTGTATGAAGCGTTTCTGTATGTTTGTGGGGTTTGGTTACATTACATTATTTCCTTGGCATTGTGTTTGTGGGGTTTGGATTCTGATCATGTTGTGGCGTTTTTATTGTGTTTGTGGGGTTTGGATTCTGATCTTGTTGTGGCGTTTTTATTGTGTTTGTAGGGTTTGGATTCTGATCTTGTTGTGGCGTTTTTATTGTGTTTGTAGGGTTTGGATTCTGATCTTGTTGTGGCGTTTTTATTGTGTTTGTAGGGTTTGGATTCTGATCTTGTTGTGGCGTTTTTATTGTGTTTGTAGGGTTTGGATTCTGATCTTGTTGTGGCGTTTTTATTGTGTTTGTGGGGTTTGGATTCTGATCTTGTTGTGGCGTTTTCATTATGGGTATGTGTTACGTGTGGCTTTTGATTCCATTGTTTAATTTGCTTGTCTTTATATGTGTGTGGTTTGATTTTCGATGTTGTTGTCTTAGTGGGGTTTTGTTCCGTTAGCGGTTTTTGTTTTTTTGGGTTGTGATTTCGTTGTGGCGTTTGTATTACCTTCTACCTTGCATAACATTTGATTTACATGTAATTTCATATGGTGCTTTTTGCGACAGACAGCCCAGAACAGACAGGAGTGGAGGTCCTTCGTTGCTGCCCTACATGCTAACCTGCATAATGGGCAGTAAGTCAGTAAGTACGTTTTTTTGCGAGGTGATCCTGTCGCGTTTTCATTTCGTTTGTTTGTTTTTAGCGAAGGAAAGGGGTAGTTGATGGTGGAGGGGGGTTCTTTATATGTGTTTCTGGAACTAATCCTGTCTGTGGCTGGCACCATACGGCTGGCCGTTACAACATTGCGGCCCCTCTTTCTGGGCTGGTTTATGAACCTAGCGGCGGTTTTTATTATGCGTGTAAGGTTGATTTTGTAGCGCATTGTCTTGTGGCGTTTTGATAACGTCCGAGGGATTAGATTTTTGATTTGTTTTCTTTGTGGCGTTTTCAGTACTTTTTTCTGGAGCTAAGAATGTCTGATTTATTATCATGTGGTGATTTCAAAATCATGATATTGTCGCTTTTTTAACGTTTTGCTTATATGGGCTTCTTGTTTGTTTCATTGGGGTTGAGGGGCGGGATTTGAAGAGGTCGGGAGGGGGGGGGGAGGGGGGGGGGGGAGGGGGGGGGGGGGTTAGGAGGAGCTTGTTCATGGGGATTTTTTGGCACCACTCATGTTTTGACCCGCGGTTTCATTACGGCTTTTTCTCTGCGCTGGGTTTATGAGCCTTGCAGCGTTTTCATTACGATTTGAAGGTTGAGTTGGGGCTTCTCTTGCCCTTCACTCGCCATCTTCTCAGGACCCCTAATACCTCTAATATCAGTGAGAGACTGATACTTTTGTTCGTCAAGGCAGCTTAGCCAAATCAAAGTGGTTTTCGTGTATGCTTCATATCACTGTCAAAAAGACGATGACAACAACGCCAACAACAACAACAACAACAACCACCACACCAATAACAACAACAACAACAACAACAACAACAACAACACCACCACCACCACACACAAAAAACACCACCACCAACAACAACAACAACAAAACCACCACCAACAACAACAACAACAACAACAACAACAACAACAACAACAACAACAACAACAACAAAATGCATGTTGCTTTCTAGATATTCTCAAGAAGCGTGTGAGGTACGTATGTTGAGGATCTTGGTTCATCGTCCTTGTTAGACCGATGGGGCTTCTAATTAAGCCGCAGATTGATACTTCTATACATCACGGCAGATTGATACGTCTATACATCACGGCAGATTGATACTTCTATACATCACGGCAGATTCGCAAAGTCTCTGTGGATTGGTGATGTATGGCATTTCGTCGTTGCCCATCCTTGTGCTGAAATGCAGAATACTCTTCGGTATATGGTAGTTGCTATGCCGCAGAAAGGTAATTCCCTTAAGAACATTCGGGCTGTTATCCCTGCGGATAGCGTGCAGCAGCATCACGCGCTACCGAATTTATTTCTTTTATTCCTGCATGCGTGTATTCATGCTGGCAATCGTCAAGCGTCGGAAACTGGTGTGGTTCGGCCATGTCACAAGGCACGAAAGCCTCTCCAAAACAATACTGCAGGGCACTGTCGAGGGAGGACGCAGACGAGGAAGACAACGCAAGAGTTGGTCAGACAACATTTAGGATTGGACCCAGCTGAGCTTCGCCGACCGCGAAATTTCACTGACGTGTGAAAACCAATTTCGCCTCCCCGACCTACTGGTGACATCCCCCGACAGAAATGCCTTGAGAAGGGTCTCTGTCTCCTCAGCCCTCATGTCCCCCCGACGACTGTCCCAGGCAGGAGATTAATGATGATGATGATGTGTATTCGTGTTTATTTTCAATTTTTAAGGCACATGACTTTTGCCGTCACCATGCACACGTAGGTGTTCAGACATCGAGGGACCGGCACGGCTGGCCTAGTGGTAAGGCGTCCGCCCGTGATCGGGAGGTCGTGGGTTCGAACCCCGGCCGGGTCATACCTAAGACTTTAACATTGGCAATCTAGTGGCTGCTCCGCCTGGCGTCTGGCATTATGGGGTTAGTGCTAGGACTGGTTGGTCCGGTGTCAGAATAATGTGACTGGGTGAGACATGAAGCCTGTGCTGCGACTTCTGTCTTGTGTGTGGCGCACGTTATATGTCAAAGCAGCACCGCCCTGATATGGCCCTTCGTGGTCGGCTGGGCGTTAAGCAAACAAACAAACAAAGACACCGAGGAGAGTCTGCACAAAGTTGAAGCACGGAAAGCACCCCTTGCAGAACGTGGGGTCGAACCCACACGGATAGCGACAACTGGTGTCCAGGCCAGCGCCGCTACCGACGGAGCTACCTCCCCGCCTGTGACTAATGCTCAACATGTGTAAAAAAGTAAAGAGAATAGACATTTTAGGCACAATAAAAAGGTCTGTTTACGGTAACAAAGGCCAACAAAATAGGGTCGGTAGGTCGGGATTTTTTTTTGTTTTTTCAAAAAACCCATATTTTTACGTTATTTTGCACACAAAATTTTTTTTTTTTTTTTTTCCCAAATGCCAAAAAAAAAAGTCTAGGGTCGCGCGAAAAAAATAGGGTCGGTCGGGTTACCGTAAACAGACTATTTTTTTGTTGGCCTTAGCAGAGTTGCTCAAGCGACTATTGGAGTAAATTTAAAATTCACGTTTTTCAGTCGTGTTTCTAACCCCCCTGATTGTATATGTATGGTGCTGTTATAGAGTCAGATATATTGATACTATACCTTTGGAATTTGAAACGTCACTGCATTCAATGGTAGCAAAAACAAGTCGCGTAAGGCGAAATTACAACATTTAGTCAAGCTGTCGAACTAACAGAATGAAACTGAACTCACTGCATTTTTACAGCAAGAGCGTATACTCGTTGCATCGTCAGTCCACCGCTCGATGCAAAGGCAGTGAAATTGACAAGAAGAGCGGGGTAGTAGTTGCGCTGAGAAGGATAGCATGCTTATTCTGAGCGTGTTTTTAATCCAAACATATCACATCTATATGTCGACAAGAAGAAGAAGACATCTATATGTTTTTGGAATCAGGAACCCACAAGGAATAAGATGAAATTGTTTTTAAATCGATTTCGGAAATTTCATTTTAATAATAATTTTTATATTTTTAATTTTCAGAGCTTGTTTTTAATCCGAATATAACATATTTATATGTTTTTGGAATCAGAAAATGATGAAGAATAAGATGAACGTAAATTTGGATCGTTTTAAAACCAAATTTTTTTTTTACAATTTTCAGATTTTTAATGACCAAAGTCATTAATTATTTTTTAAGCTACCAAGCTGAAATGCAATACCAAAGTCCGGCCTTTGTCGAAGATTACTGGACCAAACTTTCAACCAATTTGGTTTAAAAATGAGAGCGTGACAGTGCCGCCTCAACAAAAAGAAATTGTTTTTAAATCGATTTCGGAAATTTAATTTTGATCATAATTGTTATATTTTTAATTTTCAGAGCGTGTTTTTAATCCAAATATAACATATTTATATGTTTTTGGAATCAGAAAATGATGAAGAATAAGATGAAATTGTTTTCCGATTTTTAATGACCGAACTCACTCATTACTTTTTAAGCCACCAAGCTGAAATGCAATACCAAACCCCGGCCTTCGTCGAAGATTGCTTTGCCAAAATTTCAATCAATTTAATTAAAAACGAGGTCGTGACAGTGCCGTCCAAACTTTTGTCAAAAGCCGGATATGACGTCATCAAAGACATTCATCGAAAAAAAGAAAAATAGGTCCGGGGATATCATACCCAGAAACTCTCATGAAAAATTTCATAAAGATCGGTCCAGTAGTTTAGTCTGAATCGCTCTACACACACACACACGCACACACACGCACACATACACCACGACCCTCGTCTCGATTCCCCCCTCGATGTTAAAACATTTAGTCATAACTTGACTAAATGTAAAAAGGAAACGCCTGGAGAATTAACAATACAAACCAACGTCGGCATCATTAGCAGCAGCAACAACAACCTCCTTCATGAGGGGGATGACAACGACAGACTGAAGAAAACAAAGACGACGAGGTTATGACGACAAAATAAGCGACGAGCAACAGTGGCATTGACAACGACAGTGATAATTAAAAACAACAACCATTACGATATTGACACTGAAAACATCAACGAGGACCAAGATAAAGAAAGACAACTGTCCGTCCCACGAAGCAAGGCGCTGAGAGCAGTGGCCAGACGGAACGGACCTTCGGACCAAACTCTGGGGAACGGCAGATGAACTTCGCCGCACGGCCAGCTTTGTGGCATCCCTCGGAGAGAGACTTTGATCATGCAGGCAGTCGAACGGAGAAGAAGAAGAAGAAGAAGAAGAAGATAAAAACAGACAAAAAGCGAAGAGAGTAGAACAAGACGACAGAACAAGTAGCGTACACGGATGGTATGTCAAGGAACTATGCCTTGGAGAATAAAGGATTAAAGCCTTAAAGATTGGACAAGTCATCAGATAAAAGAATGACGAAACAAACAACAAAGACAAAAAATGTCAACAGCCGCGTCAGCACACCATCCTCGGGGACAATTTAACTTAAACACCCCACGTCTAAGCTGCAGGCTTAAAACCACGCAATCTCTCCCTTGCCGTTTGTTCACCCGTGGAGGCAAACCCTCTTCGGGGAGGCATCAAGCCCCCTTAAGTTTACATCCTAAACCTAACAAATTACAGACTTAGCTCTTGATCCCCCACCCTGCGAAAGGAGAGAGCAAACCGCGCAATGGTGACAAATTTTGAGATCCGACACTTCTAGTATCGATCAAAAGATTGGAAGCGAGAAGAAAAAGAACGAGAAAGCAATGATAAAGGGCGACAATTTCATCACAGAAAAGGGAGTTATAGGACTTGATGATGATGACAAAGTGGATAACCAACCAAGGGGGTTAAGTCGTCACCACGACTAGTAGTTATTTCCCTTTTTCATAAAGAGAAAAGAACAGGGTCGAGGTATAGCTATTACAGTATTACGAGAATTTTCTCCAATAAAAGAGAAGGGAGATAACTCTCAAAGGGCCAGTGTGTCCTGGCAGTTCTCAACCTATGTTAAAAAGAAAAGAAAAGAAAAGGAAGAAAAAAGAACAGAAAAAGAAAGGTCACTCTGAACCAATCTCAGTTTAAAAGGAAAGGGACGTAACTCTGAAAGGGGTCAGTGTGTCAGTAGTATACTTTGGGCTGTCAGAGTTCAATTATGCCTGACTCCACTCTTTCATTTACTAGCCAGTGTCCAGACAGAGAGGGAGGTTAAGCAAATTACGGGGTTCGTGTTAGTGGCCGGCCATCATGTGGACTGTCCGATGGAATTAGAACTGGACGCTGCTTCTTGCCCTCGTGTGGTTTAGGGATTTTCGGCCCTTTTAAATCACGTGCAGCGCAGTGTGCACACGATGACACAGACAGATGTGATGGCAGGAAAAAGCAAAGAGGAGACGAAGACAGAGGAGAAGTCAAATTCGGGCGTACACTGTCATGTACACCGACATTTGGATTATTGACTGACGTGACTTTTTGTTGTTAATGACGATCATTAATTAACCATTTCGATGCCCGTAGGACGTCAGCTGACATCCTAGGAAAC
>NW_027129040.1:52500-60435 GCF_037325665.1 Littorina saxatilis
CTCACTCAGTCACTGCCACCAACTGAGAAGGTTATTTCCCTTTGACGGGGGTGTTTTTCCTACCTCGGAGGAATTTCTTCTTATTATTATTATTCTCGATGTTCCTCTGAGGCCCTCAGTGACTCTCTCCCCCCCCCCCCCACCTCTCTCTCTTTCGTACTCGCCCCTCTATGTCTTTGTCCTTTTTCTCTACCGCTCTCTCTGTCTCTGTCTCTGTCTCTCACTCTGTCTCTCTCTTTCTCTCTCTCTCTCTCTCTCTCTCTCTCTCTCTCTCTCTCTCTCTCTCTCTCTCTCTCTCTCTCTCTCTCTCTCTTTAAATCGGAGCTTCGCAAATATTTGTTGTCACGCTCAGGTACATTCTAGAGTTGTTGCTACTTTGTATGATCGCCAGAAGTAAAATGCATCCCTATCCTAACCCATGTATATTTTGTTTTTGCCAAATGACGATGATGATGATAATGATGATGTGCTGATGACGAAGATGCGGATGAGAAGAATGAGTCTGCGTGCTATGGATTGTGTGGGCGTGTGTGTGTGCGTGAGTGAGTTGGATTGTGTGCGGGTGTGTATGTATGGTGGTGGGTTCAAGTGCTAGTCTTTCGGATGAGACGAAAAACCGAGGTCCCTTCGTGTACACTACATTGGGGTGTGCACGTTAAAGATCCCACGATTGACAAAAGGGTCTTTCCTGGCAAAATTGTATAGGCATAGATAAAAATGTCCACCAAAATACCCGTGTGACTTGGAATAATAGGCCGTGAAAAGTAGGATATGCGCCGAAATGGCTGCGATCTGCTGGCCGATGTGAATGCGTGACGTATTGTGTAAAAAAAATTCCATCTCACACGGCATAAATAAATCCCTGCGCCTTGAATATGTGCGCGATATAAATTGCATACATTTAAAAAAAAAATTAAAAAAAAATCCCTGCGCTTAGAACTGTACCCACGGAATACGCGCGATATAAGCCTCATAAGCCTCATATTGATTGATTGATGTATGTGCGTGTGTGTGGGCATGCGTATACAGGTATGCTTGACGTCGTGTAAATGTATGAGTGAGTGGTGCAGATTAATTTTGATTGTTTGTATCCCTTTGCATTATTTTGATATGTCAGTTTAAATGTGTTTTTATTCATTTGATATTCGTAAAGATTATGTAGTAGTTGCAATAATGCATGATTAAACTTTACATGTGTAACTTTTTTTTTTTTTTTCATTGTGTCGGTTTACGATTGTCCTTGTATCCATCTTAATACATGTTTAAATTTAGCAGGGACAGATTGTTAAACTTGGCGTCAGCCTAAAATCTCCATCCTTGAGTAATAAAGTTTGTTCGTTCGTTTGTTCGTTCTCTCTCTCTCTCTCTCTCTCTCTCTCTCTCTCTCTCTCTCTCTCTCTCTCTCTCTCTCTCTCTCTCTCTCTCTCTCTCTCTCTCTCTCTCTCTCTCTCTCCTCCCTCTCGCGTAACGGTTCGTTACTTTATTTTTACACAAGGAGCCGTTGTCTCCGAGGAAATGCCAGGAATGGAAGGTCATTCCCTATCTCCCAGCATCCTCCAAGACTGCAACGACATTGCCAGGGCTATCTGGCATTTGCAGAGCAGCCCGATTGACTTAATTGGATTGCATTTTATTTCCACGAGCTCGGGGAATATAATGCTTAATATCATCTAAAATAAATAGTTTTAAGGGAAGCTTAATTGTCTGAGAGAAATAGAAATGAATGATAAAAGGTGGAGAGGTAGAAAGAACATGACGGGTCAACACAGAATTTGCGAACACACGTGTTGAATAAAAGCTTAATCAATTCATTCAATCTTATTCTATATTTTGATCGTAGCAATGTTGTTGTGTTTTCCTTATGATGTGTCCAGTGTATGTAGAACACAGGTGAAATAACAAACACATGTATACAGGAACAAGTTATGTCTTGATTGTACAAACCATTATTAATCAGGATTAAGACAGACTTAACATCGGCGAATATTTATATATATTTCTCTCATTTGACCAAATCAGCGCAAAATCCCTCAGTCAACTGTTTAAAGTTAATTGGCTAGTCTCCTTCACTTTTAATCGTCAAGTAAAAAAAAACCCCAAAAAACATAAAAGGTTACAGCCCCGATCAAACCCAAAACCAATTTGTCAGTACCACCCTGCTACCACCACCACAAGACCAGTAAAAAAAACCTCAAAGCAAGGTCGAACAAAGCAAAAACTCAGGGGAGCAAAGCTTCAAAACTAATTTGCTCCCAGTGGTGAAAAGCCCAGATTTTTTGTGCGGAGGGTGAGCATACCGTTTGATCTCTGCGTGTGTTTCCGATCACCTTTTGCTTTTGAATGCTGCGGTTACCAAGTTAGTTAGTTAGAAAATTGGTTCGTCAGTTAGTTAGTTAGTTAGTTAGTTAGATAGTTAGTAAGTTAGATAGTTAGTTAGTTAGTTAGATATATAGGTAGTTAATTAGTTAGTTAGTTGGTTGGTTGGATGATTGGTTGGTTGGTTGGTTGGTTGGTTGGTTAGTTAGTTAGTTAGTTAGTTAGTTAGGTAGTTAGTTAATTAGTTAGTTAGATGGTTAGGTAGTTAGTTGTTTGGGTAGTTAGTTAGTTAGTTAGTTAGTTAGTTAGTTAGTTAGTTTGTGTGTTAGTGAGTTAGTGAGTGAGTTAGTTAGTTAGGTTAGTTAGTTGGTTAGTTAGTTAGTTAGTTAGTTACTTAGTTACTTAGTTACTTAGTTTCTTAGTCAGTTAGTTACCTAGTTAGTTAGTTACAAACCAACAGCCTGGTCGTATTAAATGCTTAGTAGGACTTGTTTATGTAAATACATTTAGTTAAATCACAAAAATGTCAACGATTCATTTTCAGCAGTGATAGCTTCGCACGATGTCAGCTGTTTCCGAGGTGATTGAATTTAGCAGACTCTATTTTTGTAATATAAAAGTTATATACAGTTTTGAAACTCACGACAAAACTTGACTCATCATTTAATTGCTCTGAGAAGGAGGTTGGTTTTAATTTTTGAAGAAAATACTCTCGATCCATGGTCATGGTTGAGTGGAGAGGACAAGCTTAAATGAATTTTTGATACCTGAAGTTGAATGGGAAGACGTCTGAAAGTCGTCTTTTCTTAATGCTTTCTGGACATCGATTAAAGTTCAGACGAAGATCAGGATGTCATTTTTTCAGGAGGAAGATGCATGTCCATTACTGAGTGTCGTAAGTAAACAGAAACAAAGAAAAGTACAGAAAGAATAGAGAAAGGAAAGATATATAAAAAGAAAGAAAGAACAAAAGACAGACAGAAAAAAAGAAATTAAAAAGAAAGAAAGAAATGTAGCAAAGTGCACTTCGCTACCCTAAACACTCTAATCATCGCATAGCGAAACAGCCTTGTGTACAGTACAAACGGGATAACCCATCCCATAGCAGACGATACGATGCTGCGCGCGCACCATTGCCGGCGCAAATTCTAATAAAATACCTTTCTTTATATATCTACCTAACTTCTATCAATCAAAGTCCCTTTTATCTTTGATACGGTCCTAATTATATTTAGGTTTGCATAGAAGTCACTGATTAGGCTGGATGGCTGCATATTATTGTGTTATTTACGATAATGCTTCGAACTGACCAAAGCGTCACTCTGACCTTGACCGGTTTTCATGCATCGTCGAGAGAAATTGATTCTCACAAACTCATCTTTGTCTTTTCAATCATTGTTTTGTCATTTTTGTATCACTATTACATATCCCGTATCTATGTTGCATATGATTTTAGTTTGTTTATAAGGATTTGGTTGTAATGAGTGATGCTTGGTTCCTCTGCAAAGATTGCTAATTTATGCAGACAGGTACTCGCGCAGGAATTTAGCCGATTCCATTTACTTTCGGACTTTACCGCTTCGTACTAAGTCAATATATAATTTTCCCCCAAGTAACGCATATCATGATGTTTGTCTAGGGTTCTTCTTTTTATCTGTATGATTTATGAGTTTGTCCATTATTCCAGTTTAGAGAGTTTTGTAATTTTCCGCACTGAAGTTGGTTCAGTGCCTTCACTAGGACCATTGTTTTTGCATCCTACTAAATAAATATAAGTTTTTATGAAATGTGATCTATTGCAATGGAAAGCTAAAGGTCGTAGCTTTAATTTGATGTATTGTTTGTTATGATTGGTTATGTATTTGTTTAAATAACGGAGGGTAAAGCAAGTGTAAGAAACACAGATTCCGTGTTTCTGGCCGTATTCAGGCGATTTTTATTCTCGGCGGACGGTGCTTTCTGTGCAGTCCGCGCCGGGGCTATAAGTATAAGCCGGACTCCGGCATGATGGTTTGATAAATTCAGCCCTTAGGCTTTCCTGTTTTTCTTAAAATCAGCGCGGCCGCTGATATGTAAAAGAGTTGGGGGGGATGTAGCCAAGTGCACTTCGTTACCCTAAACACTCTAATCATCGCATAGCGAAACAGCCTTGTGTACAGTACAAAGGGGATCACCCACCCCATAGCAGACGATACGATGCTGCGCGCGCACCATTGCCGGCGCAAATTCTAATAAAATACCTTTCTCTATATATCTACCTAACTTCTATCAATCAAAGTCCCTTTTATCTTTCATACGGTCCTAATTATATTTAGGTTTGCATAGAAGTCACTGATTAGGCTGGATGGCTGCATATTATTGTGTTATTTACGATAATGCTTCGAACTGACCAAAGCGTCACTCTGACCTTGACCGGTTTTCATGTATCGTCGAGAGAAATTGATTCTCACAAACTCATCTTTGTCTTTTCAATCATTGTTTTGTCATTTTTGTATCACTATTACATATCCCGTACCTATGTTGCATATGATTTTAGTTTGTTTATAAGGATTTGGTTGTAATGAGTGATGCTTGGTTCCTCTGCAAAGATTGCTAATTTATGCAGACAGGTACTCGCGCAGGAATTTAGCCGATTCCATTTACTTTCGGACTTTACCGCTTCGTACTAAGTCAATGTATAATTTTCCCCCAAGTAACGCATATCATGATGTTTGTCTAGGGTTCTTCTTTTTATCTGTATGATTTATGAGTTTGTCCATTATTCCAGTTTAGAGAGTTTTGTAATTTTCCGCACTGAAGTTGGTTCAGTGCCTTCACTAGGACCATTGTTTTTGCATCCTACTAAATAAATATAAGTTTTTACGAAATGTGATCTATTGCAATGGAAAGCTAAAGGTCGTAGCTTTAATTTGATGTATTGTTTGTTAGGATTGGTTATGTATTTGTTTAAATAACGTAGGGTAAAGCATGTGTAAGAAACACAGATTCCGTGTTTCTGGCCGTATTCAGTCCGATTTTCATCACCGCCGGACGGTGCTTTCTGTGCAGTCCGCGCCGGGGCTATAAGTATAAGCCGGACACCGGCATAAGGATGCAAACGCGTCCCTTGTATGGACCAAGCTGCAAAAATTCAAAAGGAAAGTGTTCTTGCCTGAAAAACCTTTGCTGAACGGGAATGAGTACACACAAAGTAATCTTGAGAAGGCCGAGGTGCTGGCTGAGACATTTGCAAAAGTCAGTCAGGCAGCTCATATGCCACAGTCGCTCGCTGATTACCGTCGAAAGGAAGAAGATAAATTCGGGCGAGCAGCAGCAGACAACTCACTGCCGATAAACCAGGATCTGGGTATCAATGAGTTGAGGAAGGCAATCCAAGGAATCAAATCCGGAAATGTCGCAACCGGCTTAGACCCCATTTCATACAACATGATACGCCGGTTTCCTGAGCCCATGCTGGAAGTGCTGCTTCAGTTTTACCAGCACTGTTGGGCGAGCTCAAAACTTCCCTCAGCCTGGAAAAACGCTCTGGTGATTGCTCTTCCCAAAGACGGTAAACCCCGGCACCTGCCGACAAGCTACCGCCCAATTTCACTCACACCTCACCTTGGCAAGGTATACGAAAGAATTGTAAAAAACAGACTAGAACACTTTCTTGAAAAGAACAACATTCTTCCCCTCTGCCAGGCAGGCTTCAGAAAGGGTCGAGCCTGCATGGAGCATGTGGTAAAACTTACAGCCCACATCAAGAAGGCTAAAGCACGAGGCAGAACAGTGCTGGCAACCTTCTTCGACATTAGAAGAGCATTTGACACGGTCTGGCATGGAAAGCTAATTCAGAAAATGTCCAACATGGGGATCTCAGGGCGCCTGCTGGAATTTGTCCAGGAATTCCTCACAGACAGGTCCATGGCTGTTAGAGTGGGGCAGTCCATCTCTCAAACACATGTCCTAGATATGGGGATGCCTCAAGGAAGCATCATATCCCCCATATTGTTCAGCATCATGGTCCACGATGCAGCAAATCTGAACCTCAAGGAGGCCTCATTGTCTCTGTTTGCCGATGACATGGCCCTCTGGGAAGCAGTCAACTGCAAGTCAGAAAGAACAATCAAAACAAAAATGGGGCGGTACCAAGAAAAAGTCGACCAAATCGCTGACTACATGCAGACGAATGGCTTTGAGCTATCTACCGAAAAAACCGTGTTCATGGCTTTCACAGGAGTGCAGCTTGTCAAAAGGACATGTTCCATCACCATAAATGGGGTGCAGCTGGTGCCAGCAGATAAAACCAAGTTCTTGGGAGTGACATTCACAAGCTCTCTCAGTTGGGGCCCACACATAGACTCACTTGTGAGAAAAGCTCAACGCTCTCTAAACCTGATAAAGGTTCTGAGCAGAGAGTCGTGGGCAGCCGGAAAACCATTGATCCATCTTGTCCGTGCCCTTGTTCGGTCGCGCCTCAGCTATGGCCAAGAGGCTTTCTTTGCAGCTCCTGACAGTCAGTGGGTAAAGCTTGAAAGAGTAGAAAGAGCCGCTCTCAAAGTGGCGCTGGGGGTCCCCAGATCGGCAGTCTCCACCCTACTTTACCAGGAAGTGGGATGGCTGCCACTGAAAGAGGAATGCCACCTCAGATGTGCACAGCTGGCTGTCAGAATACACTGTGTCCCAAACACGGCAGTGGAAGTATTTACCCCAGACATGGGAGATACCGACCACATGCAATACAAAGCTCTTGAGTCCAAGACTCATACATACCAAACAGTGCTCCCAATATACAACCATGTGAAGGGCATATGGGAACAGAGTGGCCTGTCCAAGGAAAAGCTGGTCACAGGTGGTACTCTTCCTTACCCTCCATGGCTGCTTGAAGCCCCAAATCTGATCATAGACTATGGAGACGGCCTCAAAAAGGCAGAAGACCCATTGCTGCTAGCCACAGTTGCAAAAGAAAAGATCGATCAACGATTTAAAAGCCACCTACAGGTCTTCACAGATGGTTCGATCCTGCAGTCAGGGGAGGCTGGGTGTGCCTTGTCGATTCCTGGACTTGATATAACACGAAAATACAAGCTAAACAAGGGGATCAGCATCTTCTCTGCAGAGTTATTTGCTATCTACATGGCCTGCACACTGATAAACGATCTGCCAACCCCACCCCTGGGGGTGGTCATCCTTACGGACTCAAAATCCTCGTTGCAAGCACTTGCACATGGTACCAAGAACAGAGGAGAGATGCAAACTGAAATTCATTTCTTAGCCCACCAAATTATGACAAAAGGAACAGACTTTTCCCTCATGTGGCTGCCATCCCACACAGGAATCCGGGGAAATGAAATGGCGGACAGAGCAGCAAAAGCAGCAGCTATGTCAACCATGCCAGTGACAGACATTCGGCTCTCCTGCCAGGAAGCCAAACTGCTGCTAGCCAAGCTAAAAAGAGAGGAAAGAGAGCAGACACTGTCACAAACATGTGAAGAGAGAGGATGGATACACCTCCCCTACAATAGGAAAGGGCACCACCTCCCACTCCCCCCGAGACCCATGAGCCTGTTGCGTCGCTTGCGCACGGTCAGCAGCCGCATCTACTGGGACAAGGTAGTCTGTCAGTGTGGCAAGACT
>NW_027129041.1:0-17500 GCF_037325665.1 Littorina saxatilis
CACACACACACGCACACACACACACACACACACACACACAAACATACCCCAAGTTACACACGTACACACATACACACTCACTCACACGCACTCAATCACTCTCTCACACACACTTCATACACACAAAACACACCCCCATGCGCACATATAGACAGACGTACATACACACCTTTACAAACAAACACACATACGCACACGCACAAACACACACCCACCCACTCTCTCTCTCTCTCTCTCTCTCTTATACAAACAGACACACACCCACACACACACACACACACACACACACACATGTACATACGCACGCATGTACGCACGCACACACCCACATACACACATACACACAGACACACACACACACACACATTGACTCACACAAATCTCATACACACAAAACACACACTCATACGCACATACACGGTTGGCCTAGTGGTAAGGCGTCCGCCCCGAGATCGGGAGGTCGTGGGTTAGAACCCAGGCCGGGTCATACCTAAGACTTTAAAATTGGCAATCTAGTGGCTGCTCCGCCTGGCGTCTGGCATTATGGGGTTAGTGCATGCTAGGACTGGTTGGTCCGGTGTCAGAATAATGTGACTGGGTGAGACATGAAGCCTGTGCTGCAACTTCTGCCTTGTGTGTGGCGCAAGTTATATCTCAAAGCAGCACCGCCCTGATATGGCCCTTCGTGGTCGGCTGGGCGTCAAGCAAACAAACACGCACATAGACAGTCGGACACACACACCTTTACAAACAAACACATATGCACATTCATACACACACAAACATACACACAAACTTATGCACATACACATTCACACACACACACACTCTCTCTCTCTCTCTCTCTCTCTCTCAAACACACACACACACACACACACCCACACACACACACACCCCAAGTCACACACACACACACACACATCCACACACTCACTAACACGCACTCACTCACTCTCTCACAAAAAACTTTATACACACAAAACACACACCCATACGCACATATGGACAGACGGACATACACACCTTTACAAACACACATACACGCACACACATACACTTATGCCCACGCACACACGAGTGCAGACTCATGCACGCGTGCGCACACACACACACACACACACACACACACCCACACACACCCACACACATACGAGTACAGACTCATGCACGCGTGCGCACACACACACACACACACACACACACACACACACAAACATACACACACACACACACACACACACACACACAAACAGTAACACTAACACATGTGCACAAAATGAACACAAACACACACACTGCGCGAGAGAGAAAGACTTCAGGGAGGATTGACGTCATGATGCATTAATTGACGTCAAAGACTTTCGACCGTGACGTATTCTTCTTACGCGAGCTTTATCCATAGACTTGGATACTACGGAATTTCTACCCGTCCAAAACGGCCTTGGGTGGCGTTTGCTGAAAAAATGGGGGCGACTATTGCACCCACCGTATTTTTGTTAGTATGGTCTCAATTTTTGGTGAACTTCCATCTCCAATTGTAGCACGTAGCCGGGCACAAAGAATCCTTCTTTATCATGTATTATTCGGTGTGCACATTTCTCAAGTCGATTACAGTATAGCGTTCACGGGATACCTCCAGCTTCGCTGGGATAATAAACTGTCTTGTAAGATTTTTCCTGATATTTCCGATCAATTGCCTATGGTTTTATTTAGCTAAAAGATTCAAACGTCACACCTATGACTCATGGCTATTTTTAAGGGGAGAGTAGCATCCCTGGTGTGTTGTTTTTGATGTACCTTTTGGTCTGATTACAGTAACATAGGCACACAAAAAGAGGGTCGGTAGGTCGGCTTTTCTTAATTTTTTTTTTTATAACCATCTTTTTAAATTATTTTGCAAAAAAACAGGAACAAAATTGATTTTTTTTTTCTTTTTCTTTTTCTCCAAATGCCAAAAAAAGGTCTAGGGTTGGCGGGGAAAAATAGGGTTGGTCGGGATACCGTAAACAGACTATTTTGCTTTGTTTTGCCTAAGCAATGACTAACAAACTTTCTTTAGGGTCTGACATTGTATATACTATACAATTTTTGGGGTATTAACTAAATACATGTATACAGTTTTTGATTCCTTTTATACTTTTTCACAAATTAGCCCCCCCCCCCCTTTTTTTATTTGTAGTCTGCCCTGGGGGCGGGAGGTCTCCTAATTTCGGTTTCTAGGGTCATCTTATGCTTCCCCATGAGCTGAGAACTTAATTTAAAATGGGCCACGATTTTTTTATTTGTATTTTGTAATTGTGCCTTTGTCCAGTCACATGATTTCACTTTGTACTTAAAAACTTGGCACTGTCATCATTTATTGCTATTTATTGTTCAGTTGTTCAGTATTTATTGCTATTGGGCATCAGTTGTTCAGTTGCCCTCTTTCGAATGAGCCATGCATGCATTATGGATGTGTTTAGCGAATTGGAATACCTCAAGCAATGTAAAAGAAGAAACAATGTGAAGCAAACATATAGCACCAAATAAAATAACCGAATCAGAATGGAAACTTCTTCAGTGTATGTGTGTGTGTGTGTGTGTGTGTGTGTGTGTGTGTGTGTTTGCTGTTTTAAATACCGAAAATGTGAAAATAAAGCAAGTCACAACATGAGAAAGATCGACTGTACTAGTCATAACAAAGCAGGAGACAGCCTGGTCAGCATGCAGCAAAGGGGAATAACTCATATTTAGCCATTCTCATTTCTAAGCATGCCCAATGAGGAAGTTATCCTTCTTCCCATTGTAGTTTCTTTGGCTTAGGTGACACTGTGCAAGAAAGAGAGACACTAGATCTAGATCTGTCTGTCTGCATGTAGCCTGCTTACAGGGACACGACTGCCAAATAGTCTCGGCCCGCTCAAAATAACAATGACCGAGACCACACACACCACGCGAGAGAGAAAGACTACAGGGAGGCATGCCGTCATGATGCATTAATTGACGTCAAACACTTTTGACCGTGACGTAATCTTATGCGAGCTTTATCCATAGTCTTGGATAACCACTCACACATAGACTCGGAAATGTTGAAGTTTCTACCACAGACCATAATTATATGTTATAGCCCAAGTGGAGAATTCTTCGTTCTAATCTCCTGTTATATTTTCACTATCCCTAAACTGCCTGAGATCACATTTGGCCATGTTGAAAAGCCCAGAAGAACCCTCGCTATAGATTACAATGAAATTTTGAGCCGATGAAGACCCGCCATGTTGAAAAGCCCAGAAGAACCCTCGCTATAGATTACAATGAAATTTTGAGCCGATGAAGACACATTTTCTAACTAAGACATTACGGGGTTTCAGCGTGACTTTTTATGTCGAGAAGAAAATCTTGTATCAAAACAAAGTTTTTCAAAATTTGGGTCCGAATCGGAGTGGGGGTTATTTTTTTAAGTGTATTTATAACAGCAAACAATAACAAACAATAACACACAATAACACACAATAACACACAATAACACACAATAACACATGTAGAAGGATATCCCAGGACGGGAGAATGGATCTATCGTCAAACCTCTTTTCTTTTTTCTCTGTAGTAGGTTGCTTATGTGAATTATTCGAGTTTCTGTCTTTGAATTTAAAACCCCATTTTAAAAATTCAGGAATTCACCAAAAACCACACTTTAAAAAAACACACCAAAAAAACACATTCAGTATACGATTTTAGTGCACACATATTACGCACACACAAACACAAACACTCACTCACGAACACACACACACACACCCACAAACACTCACTCACGAACACACACACACACACCCACAAACACTCACTCACGAACACACACACACACACCCACAAACACTCACTCACGAACACACACACACACACACACACAAACACTCACTCACGAACACACATACACAAACACACACACACACACACACGTTTTAACTCAGAAAGAGAATGAGAGGTCAAAGACCCCCGCTCTTTCCTCCCACAGAAACCAATGGGGCAGGGAAGGGGGGGGGGGGGGGGGGGTAAGCCAGGCAGTACTGATAGTCGCGGCGTATACTGGAGCGTGGCACAACACTGCTGCCGAGCCGCGGTGTTGTTTATGGCAGCTCTCGGCGTGACTAAGACAGCTCTCTAATCATCCCGAACCGCTCAAAACCAGTATTAAAACCCTTTGCACTGGATAAGAGTTAAAACATCAATATTCTTTTTGTAAAATCTAAGGCTGCGAATCTGTGAACTTTCAGTAGACTCTAAACACGACTATAGCCTGGAGAAAATAAAATGTACACAAACTACAAGTCCACCGGTATCCAAAAAACTATAACTGCGAAACACCAATCAGAAGAACATATGTGTTATACAATCAAAGCACGCAACAACAACAACAACAAACAACACATTTCACACCATCAACACAAAGATAAAATCACAATCAATAAACTGGCGTACAGGGCCCGCGCCTGTAAGGGGAGGAAATCTCTGACAGGCGGAGAAGGAAGCTGCGAGAACTGCAGGGTCAACGGCCGCCGGGGGTTCAAGGACAAGGAGAAGGAATTCGCATCATGCCGCACTGTACAGAAACTGCATTATACAGTTCATAAGCCGTCTTTTCTCCAACCAAAAAGGAAAATTCGTATGAAAGAATATTTTCCCTTTCTTTTCAGATCAACAGACACGATGCTCAGTTAACGTTGTGCGAGAGAGAATAGCCAAACATTCGTACCACCAAAGCAAACAAAAACAAAAGCACAACAGATGAGATGTTTAAACTTAATGCTTTTAGCCACGGGTTTGAGTTTAAAAAAAAAAAGGGGTGTGTGTTCTCGGGTATTTTTTTGTTGTTGTCATAATTCATCAGTAGAAAACAACACAGTCAAAACTTCGACAAATCAATATACGGTTTTATTAGTGCACACTACTCAGAGAATAAGAGAGAAAGAGAAAGATCAAATCAAATCAAATCAAATTTTATTTGAGAGACAGAGAGAGAGAGAGAGACAGAGAGAGACAGACAGACAGACAGAGATAATTTAAGACACGACAAGACATTGCTGACGTAACACGGTTATGCTTCACAGATCATCAACTTTCCTAATGGTACACCATGACACAGCATTTGGTGCCTGGTACATCACACATAAAGGTGCTGTGCGTGTATACATTACATTCTGCATTAAAGTTAGGGGATGGACAGAGAGTGTGAGACAAAGTGGGGGAGAGGGGGAAGAGGGAGGAATAGAGATAAATACAAAACCGGGGTAAGAGGTAGAAAGAGAGGATGAGAGAGAGAAAGAGAGAGAGAGAAAAGAGAGAGAGAGAGAGAGATATAGAGACTAAAATCAACGCTATACATGAATATTCAGTCGTTGCTGGCTTGACTTCAGGCCGGGGAACTGACAAACACCACGTCGTCAGTTGAATACTATTCTGAAGTGTTCACCCCGGGCCCCGTTCTTACGACAGTGAAGAATCTTTTCGAATTGTGTAAACCCCTTCCCTTTCCTTTCCAAGCCGCACGGGACATGTTCCAATTGCTGTAAGAATCGTTCCTGCTAATTCTTTCCCCCTAAACAAGTTATATGCTTGCGCGCACGTTCACCTTTTAAAAGCGGAAACATATCTCCCACTTTGGGGCCTCACATCATCTTCCAGAAACTATTCGATCAAATCAGAAATAATGAACGGGAAACATATTCTGTTTTTATCAACGCTGCCAGGCTACTGCTGTGTGCGTGTGTTAGTGCCACAGAGGAAAATAATACTCCCCTGTTCTTTATTCCACCAAAACAGAGAATGAGAGAGAATGAGAGAGAGAGAGAGAGAGAGAGAGGGAGAGAGAGTGATAGGGAGATAGAGAAAGAGAGAGAGAGAGACGGAGCGAGAGAGAGAGAGAGAGAGAGAGAAAGAGAGAGAAAGAGAGAGAGAGAGAAAGAGAGAGAGAGAGACATCTTTTTCTCTCTTGTCTGAATCTAAGAATCGTTTCTGCTCTTTTTTCTTCACCGCAGAAATAATGAACGGGAAAACACATTCTGGATGTAGGAATATAAAAAAGGTGTATAGTCTATTTTCTGTGTTGTGGAGTCTGCTGCTTGTCTTTTTATGCATCACGATTTGTGTGCCGCAATAATGATTCTAGTTGCTTGATGTGTGTGCCTCTTTAGTATGTGACTGAGATGTAACAGGAGAGAGTACAGGTAACTGAGTGCAAACCAACATCGGACAGTAACATTTTCTGTTTTCCCCGCCGCAAAATGAAAAAGAGCAGAGTAGTATCAGCCCGCTAAACGGGCTTGGGGGTATATTAGATCCGTGGTAGCACACAGCCAGGTGTTGCTAAAAGTAAAGAGGCAAGCTATGAACAGAAACAAGTCATATGCTTTGCATGCTCACTTTTTAAAACGGAAACATATCTCCGTCTTTGGGGCCTCATATCATCTTTCAGAAACTTCGATCAAATCAGTAAACCTGTACCACCGTTCTGCTGAAGTCTGTTTTATTATCCAGACTCGGCTGTTGCGTTGCTGCCGTGCCGTGCCACAGAGAAAAGAATATTTTCTTACCGTTCCTTATTCCACTGACCCGAACAGAAACTGTATAGTTTTTTAGAAAAGATTCATCCCCGATCTTTTTTTTTTCTTGTGTGAAAATCACAGATTGTCTAAATTGTAGCAGGACTCTGAAACTTTTCTTTCCTGTGCATCCTGTTTCCTCTCACAACTCTTGACTCAAAACTTTTTTCGTTTACGTTCATTTTTACTACGAATCACAGATTGTAGATGGCTCAACTTCTTGTATAGTGCACATTACTCAGAAGGAGAATGAGAGAGAGAAAGAGAGAATGAGAAAGAGAGAATGAGAGAGAGAGAGAGAGAGAGAGAAAGAGAGAGAGAGAGAGAGAGAGAGAGAGAGAGAGAGAGAGAGAGAGAAAGAGAGAGAGAGAATGAATCAACGCTCTACACGAAATATTCAGTCGTTGCTTGCTTGATGGCTTTAAGGGTGGAAAACAAATCGCCGCGGCGTCGTCAGTGGAATACTATTGTGAAGAATTCCGTGTTCTTTCTACCCCAGGCCCAGAAACAAGTTATTATGCTTGCACGTTCATTTTCTTTAAAAAGGGAAACATATCTCCCACTTTTTTTGGGGGGACCCCTCATATTATCTTCCAGAAACTAATAATATTCGATCAAATCAGTAAAACCACCGTTCTGCTGAAGTCTGTTTTATTATCCAGACTCGGCTGTTGTTGTTGCGTGTGCCACAGAGGAAAATAATATTCTTTCGTTCTTTATTTTGCCCGAACAAAAAAACTAGTAGTATAGTTTTCAAGGGAAAGATTCATTGCCCCCCAGATCTTTTTCTCTCGTGTGTGAATCTAAGAATCGTTTCTGCTCTTTATTCGTCATCACAGAAACAATGAACGGGAAAACGCATTCTGGATGTATAACCCCCCCGTGTATAGTCTATTTTTTGTGTTGTGGAGTACACTGGTCTACAGTGCTGTCTCATATATATGCATCACGATGTGTGTGCCGCTATTATGATTCTAGTTGCTTGATGTGTATGCCTCTTTAGTATATGACTGAGAAGGACACTCTTTATTATGGGGGCGAGGACGCCCCCATTCTATACGGATAGTTTCGAGGTTGACCATGGGCAGCGCCATTTTGTTGTGAAATACGTCATCAGTTTGTGTACACAGGAAGTTGTGACATCCGTCACCCTATGGGAGGGGTGACGTCAAAATTGTTCATCTGTAGAAAGTTGTGAAATCCGTCACCCTATGGGAGGGGTGACGTCAAAATTGGTCATCACAGAGTTTGTGTAACACAGGAAGTTGTGAAATACGTCACCCTATGGGAGGGGTGACGTCAAAATTGTTCAACAAAAACATGATATGTCGCATTGTGCAGGGTCAACTGCAACAAACTCAAACCGAGCCATTCATACCTAGCTGTATTTGAGTGACTTATATACCCGACATTTTTATTTCTTATTTTTAGCACAGGTGTAGGAAAAATCATGAACCAAAATGTTATTTATTTTCTAATTTAACATTTTTTTTACAAATATGACCATGGTCTTTTAAACATACAGTGACATTAAACATTGTTATGCTAAAAAAAAGAAAAAAGAAAAAAAGCTTTTGTGCACAAATCAGAAAATACATTGTACATTTTACCTACAGGCCAAACCGTGAGTGTCTGTGGCAAAGCCCGACCCAGGAAATTGCACTGATTTTATATTTAGATCAGAGAGAAATTGTCAAGAACAGGCGCTTGCATTTGGATGTGTCCAATGATAGTAGGTTTGGTTGTGATCAATCAGAATAATGTAGGAATAAAAATGTATGACAGTTTAGTATGATGACATGTAATTCACATATGCTGAAATATGATATTATACATCATGTAATATTATTATGGCTGTTGCCATGACCATGAAACCCAACAAAGGTTTAATGTAATGTAATTCAAAATACCAAAACCGAGCACCTATTAATCTCGTCTTTGCGCGTGAAGATTGAGGCCGTCTGCCAGTAGCGGTTAGGTCATACAGTGGAACCCCTCTCTAGCGACCTTTAAAATGTTGACAAAAATCGGTCCTTGTGGAGGGGGGTCCTTACAGAGGGAGGGGGGCGGAGTCAGGGGGCCACAAAGAAAGTCAGATTTAAAAAAAAAAAAGAAAACAGAGAAGTTTGAGTTGCTGACGACCGTTCTCTCTGAAAGCAAACTGCTTCGATTTCATGTTTGTCCTTGGTGTCCACCAGTTCTGGTGCATGTACTACCCTGGCCAAGTTTCCTCTCAAGACATCAAAGAGACCGCCCCAGTATACTCTACAGCCTCTGGGCGAACCACCTCTCATAGCTAAAACTGGGTCAATGACCCCTGGGAAGAAGGTCAGTGTCTATAAAAATTTTACTCCTAGGCCTGCGGCAAGGGGGGGGGGGAGTATACCGGTACCATTTGAGAATCAGACCAAATGAGAATTGAACCATTTGAGAACATCCTTTTTTTTCAATCACTACATCGAAGGCCTGCGGCCCGGGGTTCACATGGGTTGGTTTGTTTGTTTGTTTCAAACCCACACCCATATACACACATTTCCCATTTAAACCATTTGTCGGCCCCCTGTCGATATTTATCGACTAAGTTCCTTGTTCTTATAATGTTATTGAGACGGAAATAAAACTAGCGTATCATAGAGAAGCTTCTGTACACCTCCACAGCGCTAATGGCGCGGCGTTCTCCAAAATTCAGTGAAATCAACACTATACGACGACTGTGTTCAGTCGTTGCGGCTTGCCACTTGGCTCGGTTTTATCAGGTCAGTGGGAAAACAATCACCACGTCCGTCAGTTAATTACCGTGTTCTTTCTACCACAAGTTCCGTGAAGAATCTTTTTTTGGGAATCGTGTAAACCCACCACCCTCTTTTCTTTCTCTTCTCCTCTCTCAAACGGAAACAGAAGTTATATGCTTTGCATGCTCACTTTTTCAAACGGAACCATATCTCCCTCTTTTTTGGGGGGGCCTCATATCATCTTTTAGAAACGTTGATCAAATCAGTAAACCACCGTTCTGGCTGAAGTCTGTTTTATTATCCCAGACTTGGCTGTTGCGTTGCTGCCGTGCCGTGCCACAGAGGGAAAGATTATTTTCTTCCCATTCCTTATTCCACCTGAACAGAATAGTTTTTTTTAGAAAAGATTCATCCCCGATCTTGTTTTCCGTTGTGTGAAAATCACAGTGCTCTGAAACTTTTCTTTCGTGTGCATCCTTTTTTATATTTAGTCAAGTTTTGACTAAATATTTTAACATCGAGGGGGAATCGAAACGAGGGTCGTGGTGTATGTGCGTGTGTGTGTGCGTGTGTGCGTGTGTGCGTGTGTGTGTGTGTGTAGAGCGATTCAGACTAAACTACTGGACCGATCTTTATGAAATTTGACATGAGAGTTTCTGGGTATGAAATCCCCGAACGTTTTTTTCATTTTTCTGATAAATGTCTTTGATGACGTCATATCCGGCTTTTCGTGAAAGTTGAGGCGGCACTGTCACGCCCTCATTTTTCAACCAAATTGGTTGAAATTTTGGTCAAGCAATTTTCGACGAAGCCCGGACTTCGGTATTGCATTTCAGCTTGGTGGCTTAAAAATTAATTAATGACTTTGGTCATTAAAAATCTGAAAATTGTAAAAAAAAATAAAAATTTATAAAACGATCCAAATTTACGTTTATCTTATTCTCCATCATTTGCTGATTCCAAAAACATATAAATATGTTATATTCGGATTAAAAACAAGCTCTGAAAATTAAATATATAAAAATTATTATCAAAATTAAATTGTCTAAATCAATTTAAAAACACTTTCATCTTATTCCTTGTCGGTTCCTGATTCCAAAAACATATAGATATGATATGTTTGGATTAAAAACACGCTCAGAAAGTTAAAACAAAGAGAGGTACAGAAAAGCGTGCTATCCTTCTTAGCGCAACTACTACCCCGCTCTTCTTGTCAATTTCACTGCCTTTGCCATGAGCGGTGGACTGACGATGCTACGAGTATACGGTCTTGCTGAAAAATGGCATTGCGTTCAGTTTCATTCTGTGAGTTCGACAGCTACTTGACTAAATATTGTATTTTCGCCTTACGCGACTTGTCTTTCTTTCTTCTCAATTCTGAATTTTCGTTTTTCTTTGGTAACTCCATTTCAAATTGTGTGAAGTTTTTTTTCCTTCCTTCCTTGTCATTCTTGGGTGTGTGGAGGGGTGTTTGATTTCGAGTCTAGAAATAAAGTTGAACATTACAATTTATAGGAGTGAGAGTAGTTGTTCTTCGTCTTCTTCTTTTTAAAACTTTTTTGATTGAGATGACTGATATAAGTTGAGCGAGAAAGTTACTCCCTCCTCTTTGCAAACACTAATACCTCTTTTTGACACACACATCGCCACATAAAGAGAACGGGAAACGGAACCTCCTCCTTTCTTAATTTCTTTTCTTATTTTATTAATTGTGTGTGTGCGTGTGTGATGATGATGATAACAAACATACTTCAGAGCAACAGGAGAAGAAGAAGGAGGAGGAGGAGAAGGGGGGGTGGTCTCACTAATGCACACAGTCACACGAACACGCACACACACACTTACAAACACACACACACACATACACCAACAATAAATGTTTCTGTTCATAATTGATTAAAATCCTAAAAACACAGTCCTAAACAATACATAATTACCAGATCGAATAAAAGCACACAAATTAAATGCTGTCAAAGCAGACGAGTTGTATCCCTACACAAGACAGACATTTTCTGGGGCAGGCTAGGGAAAGACAATAAGACTGGAGTTATCCCCCAGCATAGAAGTCTAAAGACTAACCATACTAACAACGGACAGTGCAGGGGAGATAACAAAAATGGTGATTTAAAAGACTCTCTCTTTGCGAAGTGAGTGTGTATGTGTGCGTGTGTTTGTGTGTGTGCGTGTTTTTGTGTTTGTGTGTGAGTGTGCGTGTGTTTGTGAGTGTGCGTGTGTTTGTGAGTGTGCGTGTGTTTGTGTGTGTGGTGTGTGGTGTTACAGGTCGCCAAATCCACAAGATATATACGGCACAATAGCGAAATACATAAACACACACACACACACACGCACACACGACTAAATAAACACGGCACAATAAGAGAGAGAGAAAGAAAGAGAGAGAGTGAGACTGAGAGTGAGTGACTGAGTGAGAGTGAGAGACTGAGTGAGAGTGAGAGACTGAGTGAGACTGAGTGAGAGTGAGTGAGAGAGAGACTGAGTTGAGAGTGAGTGAGAGAGAGACTGAGAGTAAAGGATTTCTTTTTTCCTGGGGCATCACAGGTGTGCTGTTTTGTGTGCATTAAGTTTTGTGTTGGGTCGGTTTTTATCTCACCATTTGTGGCTTTGTTCTTTGTCTCTTTCACTAAGTCCCTAAATTTGTCGTTTGATTCTTTTTGTTGTCTTATTATACTGGGACTTATTTTTTCCACTCCGGTCGTTGGGAGATGTTGTCAGTCTGACGGCCACCAGTCAACCCCACCCTCTCCCGTGGTTATCTGCTTGATATATTAAATGTTGATGCAAGATCGATGAGTCCTGTGATTGGTTGATTTGTGTTTTTGGTTATGATTGGTCGGTCGGTTTTCTCTCGGGCGTTTTGATTGGTTGGAACCGAAGCACCGTTCATGATTCCTACGAGGAAAAAAAGGTCACTACACTAATTTTGATTGGCTGCTAATAATAATAATAATATTCCTCCGCGCGTAGAGAGATATATCGTTTACAAAAAAAAAAAAGAAGTTCTCATTTTGATCACATTACTTTCTTTTTAGCATTATGCTCAATAAAAGTCACTAACAACACAAACACTAAGACTTTTTGTTGTTACAATTCTTTCGGAAGCGAGTTTTGGGACTATAAAAAAAAAGTAGTTCTCCTTTGGCCAGCATCCTATATTTTATAAGTACTTTTTTAGCAAAGTGCTCAAAAGTCACTAACACCACTACTAACACAAAGACTCATTGTTGAAATTCTTTCGGAAGCGAGTTTTGGGGCCAAATAAACAGAAGTTCTCTTTTGTCAGAAGCATATATCCTTGCACAGCACTTTTTGGTGTGTGGATCATCGTACTTAAATGTCCTGACATAATATCAACGCAGAAATGACGGTGAAAGGTTCCCCCTTTCTTTCTTTCTTCTCAATTCTGAATTCTTTTTTCTTTGGTAATTCCGTTTCAAATTGTGTGAAGTTTTTTTTTCCTTCCTTGTCATTCTTGGGTGTGTTTGATTTCGAGTCTAGAAATAAAGTTGTACATTATAATTTATGGGAGTGAGAGTAGTTGTTCTTCGTCTTCTTCTTTTTAAAACGTTTTTGATTGAGATGACTGATATAAGTTGAGCGAGAAAGTTACTCCCTCCTCTTTGCAAACACTAATACCTCTTTTTGACACACACATCGCCACATAAAGAGAACGGGAAAAGAACCTCCTCCTTTCTTAATTTCTTTTCTTATTTTATTAATTGTGTGTGTGAGTGTGTGTGTGTGTGTGTGTGTGTGTGTGTATGTGTGTGTGTGTGTGTGTGTGTGTGTGTGATGATGATGATAGCAAACATACTTCAGAGCAACAGGAGAAGAAGAAGGAGGAGGAGGAGGAGGGGGGGTGGTCTCACTAATGCACACAGTCACACGAACACGCACACACACACTTACAAACACACACACACACATACACCAACAATAAATGTTTCTGTTCATAATTGATTAAAATCCTAAAAACACAGTCCTAAACAATACATAATTACCAGATCGAATAAAAGCACACAAATTAAATGCTGTCAAAGCAGACGAGTTGTATCCCTACACAAGACAGACATTTTCTGGGGCAGGCTAGGGAAAGACAATAAGACTGGAGTTATCCCCCAGCATAGAAGTCTAAAGACTAACCATACTCACAACGGACAGTGCAGGGGAGATAACAAAAATGGTGATAAGGGCAGACACCACAGTGAAAAAAGTGATTTTTTTGTTCCCTGGTCATTTCCGTTTTCTTTCTGATTCTGGATTTTGAACCTCTTCTGGTTACTCTGATGTACTGATTTTAGATCAGAATTAATCATAAACGGTCAAAACGGCTAAATGAACAATGTATGTGTATGCAATTGTGTATTGAAAACACACAAAACAGCAAAAAAATGCGTATGTTTGAGTGGTGACTGTGAGTCAAGCAAATCGTGAACGGTAGTCACGTTTGCATGACTGGAATGAGTTGTCTTTTCTTTGCTAGGATCAGTTCATACCGCGGACAACGGGAATTTCCGTTTACTGGTTTCGCGCCGTTTGTAACAGCAACAAGAAGACATTCCAAAGAGCCGAAGAGAACCGATGAAGATTCCGGGAAATTCTGTATGAACAATTTTCGCTACTGACCAATCGAATCGCGGATATTAAACTTCGTTTATGCTCGGTCTCGTTCGGTTCGATTCGGCCTTCCCAGAATGCAATATTCTTCAATTTCCGCCAGATCTTGCCAAAGGCGATGTGAAACATTTACAGCTGCGATTTTCCTTGGATATCTTTGTGGAATCTTCAGTTTATCACACGTTTTACCCCGATTTCAGTGCTAGACACGCAAAGGATGATTATTGGGTAAAATCAGATCAGTTGCAGAGGCTGGCGTGACAGAAGTTTAAAAAGAAAGTGCGAGTCGATAGTGTCGTCTGCTATTGCTACGAACGAATCGGAAGATCAAGTTTGTGCATTCAACTTCGTCCAGAATGAAAATTGGCTGGAAACTATGCTGCTTCCCTTGCAACAGCTGGGTTGGAGCAAGAAATCACCATCGGTGGTGTACGTTTGAAGCACGTTTCCATGTGTGTTTTGAACCACGACTTATTTTAGAGTTGCGGAGCGGAATGTTTACGGCAGTAAGGACAACACGGAGTTCGCCATTTATGGCAACGAAAAGGCAGACCCTATATCTTTTTTCGGGAAAAAAGCAAATAAACTGCTTAAAAAAAGAACAATCAATACAAAAATGACTTTGTTCAGCCATGGTGCAACACCATGCATCTCCTGGGAAATCTGCTGCAGCTGAATACTAGCCCAAGCAGAGCAGTAAAGATTCCAAGCAGCTGATAAAGCTTGTAGTAGGTATGCATTTTTTCTTCTTTTTTTTGACAGAAATGTAGAAGTTTATACATGTGTTTGGTTATGTTTGCGGCTCTGGCTCTGTGTGTGACTGTGTGTGACTGTGTGTGACTGCTGAAGAAGAGAATCTTACTAACAACACCCTGATGCAAAGAAACTGAATAGGATGCAAAGTCAGTAATGTGCGGCTACTGTGAAGCTTGGTTGTCACAAGGTTTGTCCTGTTGGGGCAAAACATCTGTTCTTTCCTCATTTATTTTCTTGAGCATATTACTTATAGCTTCCTCCTGTGATCAAAGTTTTCTTGTGGCACAAACAAACATGCATTCACATGGACCAGTGAGTGAACATTGCTTGTGGTCATACTTCCCATGCAGACCATATGGTTTCTGCATGCAGTCAGAGACATACATACAGAGATGCGAAGCGAGGGCCGCTCGCATGAAGTATGTGCAATAGCTGTAGACCAGACCAGTACTGCCTTAGCACCGTTCACATGATTTTTCAACATCTTTTTGTTCACTGCTTGACTATTAGCACTGACATAAGCATGCGCCGAAATAACGTGTTATCACATATTACAATACCTGTTTTTCAAATGTGTGTGTAGGAGGGGGGGGGTGGGGGGTGTCATTGTTGGGAAAATGTGAATAGCCGTATTGAGTTTGTAATAGACATATCATATTATTAATTTTGAATTTATGTTCTCTACAGATGGTGAGGTGGAAGCTGGAGAGGAGCTTCCAAAGTACCCATGGCACTGCATGGCAATTCACAGAAGTCAACCCTAATATCGTAGTATAAAAAGTAAAGGACACTGTTATAAATTTCCCTGATAAATCAAAGCAAGTCCAAAAGAGGTCCAAGATAAGAGGCTTCACTGGTAACAATTTGGGAATTATGGATGGGCATAATTTATGCAGCGTGCACATAACGGATGAGAGTTGATCATTGTGACCTTGGAACAGGTTCCTTGGTGCTTGCAGAACAGTGGCTGTTTTTTTTTAACATTTTGTTGAATTTAGTTTCCGTTTTTCTTGTGGAACTCAGCAAGACTTGTTGTTTTGTCAGTGTTGTTTTGTTACATGTTTCGTAAACGTTTGTGTGAAAAAAAATCATTTTCTTCATGTTTTGTGCATTTTCTCAAAACTACTTTTTTGTCACTTCAAAAGCCTAAGGCTTTTTTTCTAATAAACTTGCGTTGTTGAAACTTTGCGTACATCTTGAGTGTGTTATTTTGCAGAAACTGATTGAGGGATTTGTTGAAAAAAAATTTTCTTGAGAAGTTATACCCTTTTTGGGGGCGTTTTTTCATGAAATTCAACATCACTCACTTTCATCATTGATATTTTTTAAATGACTTGAGATATCAAAAAAAGCCTCAATCAGTTTCTCGGCATTGTGCTGAAGTATAAATAACAAGCATCAAAACTAAATTTCATGCAGTTTTAAAAAAGCCTTAGGGTTTTAAAAAGGGGCAGTTTGGTGGCCATCTTGGATTGCTACCATGGCAACCGATGGTCCAATTTTTATTTTTTTTCCATTTTCTCAGGAGATAGACTGAGTACTTAAATTCTAAAACAATTGTTGACCCAAGAGTTATGAAACAAAAAATATCACTTTTAACACCAGTGCCTCCCCTTAAATTAAAAGACTCTCTCTTTGCGAAGTGAGTGTGTATGTGTTCGTGTGTTTGTGTGTGAGTGTGTTTGTGTGTGCGTGTGTTTGTGTGTGAGTGTGTTTGTGTGTGAGTGTGTTTGTGTGTGTGGTGTTACAGGTCGCCAAATCCACAAGATATATACGGCACAATAGCGAAATACATAAACACACACACAAACATTTTTGTGAGAATGAGAGTAGTTGTTCTTCGTCTTCTTTTTAAAACTTTTTTGATTGAGATGACTGATATGTGGGTAATTGTAGTGAGCGGCGAAAAGTTACTCCCCCAGTATACATTGTTAATGCCCAGACACAACTTCGACACAGACAGGACGGTGAAAGGTTCCCCTTCTTTCTTTCTTCTCAATTCTGAATTCTTTTTTCTTTGGTAATTCCATTTCAAATTGTGTGAAGTAGTAGCCACAGAGATTGCGGTTGAATGATGAGGTAGATTTTCTCGGCCGCCAAACGAATTCTTCCTCACCACCCAAACGGCCACCTCTTATAACGGCCGCGAAGTTTATCTCACTAGTTGCAGACCTCGTTGGGCTGATACTACATACCGTTTTGGACCTGATAACAGGTTTTCTGAGAGATCCCGTTCTATACGAGAATCAGACTATGTTTAGAGCAAAACAAGTTGACGGCCTTTTTTTTTGCTTCAAGCTTTTATAAAAAAAAATATCACCCGGCCGGCGGTGGTAGTAAAAGGCAGACAGCAATTGAACGGCCGTGAAGTCTGTGTGATGGCATTCCAGTTATTGGTGGTATTGTTCTAGGTGGTGGTGGCACTAAGACTTTCTTCTGTATAAAAACAACAAAACAAAAAACCATTGCTTTGGGTCAGATCGCAGTCGACTTAAAACAGAAAAAGGAGTTGAACTAGAAAACAACAACACACACATTTTCCTGCTTTTGTGTGCGTATATATATATAGAGAGAGAAGACACGATGAGATGATCTAGTTCTTACTACTACTACTACTACTACTACTACTACTACTACTACTACTACTACTACTACTACTACTACTACTACTACTATTGGTATATTTACAACTCAACCATGACTTTTTACCCGAAGTAGTAGCCACAGAGATTGAGTTGAATGATGAGGTAGATTTTTTGACCGCCAAACGAATTTTTTCTCACCCAGCCACCCCTTCCC